>NC_089598.1:64375708-64675708 GCF_019320115.1 Miscanthus floridulus | reverse complement strand
GCAGAATGGTATCAAAGCAATGTTGACTATAGGACGCAAGCCTAGTTAGCACTGGTCATTTCTGAAAACTTATTTTTCTATAAAACTATTTCTCCACCTCCTTGACTCATTGAATTGAATATTTCCAATCCTTGTCCTATTGTCTCCTCTCCTTGATAGCTTCCTTTGAGCTATACTTTCTTATCTCCTTGAGTTGTTGTTTTTATCTCTTGCAAAACTTTCTAGTCTCACCTCTATTCAAATTACCAAAGCCCTGATAAGAAAGTTTTCCCTTAAGAATGTCTACCAAGTAGCTAGAAGGAACTGATTAGCAATGAGCTTGTATTTCTTGTTTGAGTGGTTTGTCCTAATGATCATGGTTGAGTTGGATCTTTGTAATGAGTGCAATGAATTTATGGGTTATGCTCACAATTTCATTAAAGGTTTAAAGTATAAGGGATAAGGAAATAAATAGTTGGGTTCTTTTTCTCTTGTCTCCTTCTTTTCGGTCTTCCATGCCCCTATCCCATCTCTTCTTAAGGGGGTTAGCCAAGCTAAGAGTGTTGCGAGTTGGTGAACTACAAGGAGTTTGGATCCATGTCAAGATTGATCTTCGAGCTAGCTATGGTTGGGAGTTCGATCTTCACGTACCTAGGATATAGACGTATACAAAGAGTTGCAAGAATGCTCAAGACTAAGACGAACTCTTGAAAACAATTGGATTGGTTTTGATTTCTATTTAAAGCTCTTTCCTTGAAATAAAATCTTCAAAAGATGTTGGAAAATGAATTAACAACATTTTTTATTCAAAAACTTTGAAAAACTTCTTCAAACATGTTGTGTTGAACTAAGTTCAAAAGGGTTTAAGTTTGTTTTCTCATTTTCAAGAGTTGGTATTCAAAATTTAATTTCAAAAGTATTTCACCAAAGAATAAGAGTTGATTTGAAAAGAGTATTAAAGTTTAAAAGATTCATAAAGAGTTGCTAAAGACTATATTTGAGACATTTCAAAAGTTTTGATTTAAATTTTTAAAGACTCTTTTGCTCATTCAAAAGAAAACAATTTGATTTGAACTACTTCACTCAAGGTTTTAGATTAAAAACATATATTCATAAAAAGTTTGAAAGTATCTTATTTCAAAAAACTTCAAAAAGTTGGAAGTAAATTTGGATTTCAAAACCCACTTTGTTTGAACTAAATTTCAAAAAGAGTAAAATGTATTCGGTTACTCTTCAAAGAGTTATTCTAAAAACACTTTTGAACCATTTTATTCTAAAACACTTTGAAAATGACTCTAAAGTGTTTTTAAAATGGGATTGTTTGGAAAAGACCGATTGAAATAAAAAACTATTTGAGTTGTCTTATTTCAAATTTTATTTTAAAGGTGTTCAAAATGCTTTCAAGATATTTTACAAAAGTTTGAAAATTTTGGTTCAAAAGTTTGCAACAATTTGCATTTGGAAACAGAGCACTTTTGGCATTGAATTAGAATTAAGTTTGATTTCAAAACAAAATTTGAAAAGAAAAGGTTTGAGTTGATTTCAAAAGTGTATTTCTAAAAGAAGTCTTCCAAAATGGTTCGAAAGGGTTGAAAATTATTTGATTAATTTAATTTACCAAAAGTCTTATTCGAAAAAAGAACTTGAACATGTGTATTAAGTCTTTTATTTGACTTCAAAAGAAAATGGGAATTGAAAACTTACTGTCTTCATTTCTAAAGTAGTTTTGAAATTGATTTCGTTTGATTTCAGAAATCCCAAAAGAGTTCATTCAAAAAGATTTGAAAATGAAGCTCGAATGTTTCATTTGTTTTCTAAAATCTTAAAAATCCCTTATTTGAAACATATTTCAAAAGAACCTGAGTTGATTTGTCTGCTCTTTATCTGAGATTTGATTATAAACGTCGAGTTTTCAAAAAAGTTTAAAAAACAAAGCTTAGTATGTTTTCCTAAGTTTCCAATGATTTGAAAATGGTTGGGTTTATTTCAAAACCTTAAAAACATTTATTCAAAAGAGTTTCAAAACATGGATGAAACATTTTCTTGAGTTCTAAACAAAAAAAATTGAAAGCTATTTCAAAAAGAGTTGAAAAAGAAAATTTGTTAGGTTTTGATTTAAAGTCTTCTTTTGAAAAGTAAAACATTTCAAAATGCATAAAAAATAAACCATAGAATTCAAAGTTCTGATTCAAGCTAAGCAAGATCTTTTGGAAGCTTAACATATGGATAATAAGATTCATTTGAACGAATTAAGAGGAGCAACAAGATCGGACTTGGAATAAGATCGAACAAGAATCTACAAGAGTAGCCACTGTGATGAATTCTCATACAACACAAGGTGAGTATCAAGATGATGTCGCTCAAGGAAGTGAAGAAGATCTCAAGTTGTAGTATACCTCTCTTCTTTGCTCTTCTTCTCCGAATCTCGGGGACGAGATTCCATCTTAAGGGGGTAGAATTATAACACCCTAAAAATAGCTGCTTTCTAAAAAGAGTAAAATGATTTTTGTTAATTATTTTGTGCTCATAAAAACATAGATAAAAGAAAATTTTCTTTAAATTAAAATCCAACATAAGGGTAGCAACATGTTTGCGCATACATGCCATTGCATTGGTACTTTTGTGATGAGTGGTTTGGAAAATAAATTTAAATCTCAATCTTCAAAATATTATTTTCAAGTAGTGGTTTAAAAAGAATTAGAAAACTTGCAAAAACAAAAGTTAGATAAGATGCTTTGTTTTCAAAATCCAAAGGCTTGGAAAAGGTTTTAAGACGCGTTAGAATGATGCCTTTCTTTCCAGGGAATCCTTCCGACCTTTTTCAAGATTAAATTCCTATTTATTGGAGCTTTTTCCTTTTTCCTCGATCAATTACAAAAGTCTTTTTCAGGAGCTAAAACCACTTTGGTTGTGTTCCTTATCCTTCCATTTATCTCTAGGAATTTTTAAAGAATTTTTTGGAGCTTAGAGATACTTTTCGGAGCCTAAATAGTAATTGTAGATTTTCTAGAATTATTTTAATTCCAAAAATCAATAATTCCTAAAATATCTTCACTTTCCAAAATCTTCCAACCCTGCGTGTGTGTATATATATATATATATGTATATATATATATATATATATATATATATATATATATATATATATATATATATATATGTATATATATATATGTTGGCGTAGCCCTCGACGCATTGATTCCAGAAGTACAACCCGTTTCGCGAGCCGCCACTCGTAGCCCCGCAGATTCGACTCCGAAGTTCGGCACAGCTAGATTTCCGGCGAGCTTTTCCGACCAAACTATCGCGTTCCGGTGTCGACCACCACCACCAAGAGGTAGATCACATCATCCTCTACGTTGTGGTATACTTCTTTTTGCGAATCCATCGTTGTTTAATCCTGTCCCTAACTTCTCTTTTTCTTCTCCGGCGAGGAACCACCATGGCTGACCATGGCTTCTTCGTTCTTCGTCGTCCGGCGCTGCAGCACCATCTTTGCTCCTTAGCCCCACTCCTGCACCTCCACCACGTGGATCCCGCACCCCGATTCCTGACCCCATGGCCACCCACGCCCTGCACAGCAGGCACCGCCAGCCGGCCTGTGCGGGCTCGACCATGCAAGCCCTGCGCTAGCCGCTGTGACCCCATGTGGGTGGGCCCTAGCGTGTCGCCGCGTGGCCGCGTACCACCGTCGACCTGGCCAGTAGGCCCCGCCACCAAGGCCCCTGCCCCCGCGTCGGCCCCCTCCGCGAGCAACAGCAACCTCCCATATCCATTGTTATTCCGTAAGTACCGAACAGCCCAAGGTAGAAGATGCTCTAATTACGATTTTGCCATCCTGCTGCTAATTCGGCCATTTAATCGTTTTAATTCCGTTTCAGTTCGTTCCAGTTGTGTTAATTTCATGTTGTGGAGATCTACACAGTACCGCTATTAGTTTTCATATCACATGTTTATAAATTTATTTTATTAAAATATTAATTGTGTTAGTAATTAATTAATAGCTATTTAAGAAAATTCGATTTAGGTTTTTGATTTCGATTCGATTGCGTGAGTTTCATCGCAATGTGTGATACGTGTTAGCAGTGACGTTTAACATGTCTCATATCTTGGAAATTTATAAGTGAAATATTAATTTGATTAATGATTATTCAATAACTTTTTAATTAAACGCAATTTAAGTTCTAATTCCATTTTGCACCATTTAAGTTGCGTTTGGTTCATGCTAACAGTGAACTATGCGTTAGTAGCAACGTTTATCATGCCACATGTTCATAATATAATTAATATTAATTTGATTAATGATTTCGTAAACTTGTTTCTAAATAATAGCAACCTAGGACAGCATCCACCTTTTATAATTACTTGTTAATTAATGTCAACTTAAATATATATTTATTAATTATAATTTGCTTAGTTTAAACATGATTTATATAAAGTCGATTATGATGTTTTCACATGCATTTTTCTCTTGCAAAGTTAAAGTTTAACTTGCTTAATCTACATGGCAACATTTATGAATAAAACATGATTACTTTAACTCAGTTTCTAAATTAAAATATAATTTGCTTAGTTTAACAACAGTGTCATATACAATTCGATTAGGTGCTCTCACATGTCAACTTGTATTTGCAAGTTAAAATTGAATTAGTATAAATGATATCGAGATATCTATAAATAAAATTGGATTAGTTAAACACGTTGCATATGTGATAAACTTGTTTAGTTGCTTTCACATATA
The DNA here is from genome assembly GCF_019320115.1 of Miscanthus floridulus. Classification (NCBI taxonomy): domain Eukaryota; kingdom Viridiplantae; phylum Streptophyta; class Magnoliopsida; order Poales; family Poaceae; genus Miscanthus; species Miscanthus floridulus. The sequence continues at coordinate 64,670,988 of NC_089598.1, read as the reverse complement.
CTTTATTTTGTAAAGACGTAGCTCAACTTGATTAAATTATGTTTTAACTAATCCAAATTAATAACACCTTCACATGGTTTTTTTAATTAAAATAAATCAAGCATTTAGGCTTTTCTTTTATAATATAGAACTCCTGGTAGTCGTTTCTTTTGTACCATAGTTTTGTTATTGGTGTGTACTACGCAGTGGCGTTAGTGGTTCTCATGTTACTCAAATATGTTTTGGCAGTTAAAAAGTTAATTGTATTAATACTATCACTTGCATCGTTTTCGGAATATAAAGTCAATATAGGTTTTATACTATGCTCTTTCTTAAGCAATGAATCAAGTTGATTAATGAAAATATTTACATTTGTTTCTACTAGTTAAAATAAGTTAAATGGATAGGTTTTATTTTACGTTGCACTAAAAATCCTTTGATGGTACGCTTTTTCGTTGAATCGCGTATAGCGTGTCTTTATGTATTTGTGTGTTCGTAGTGATACGCCGTTTTGCTTATTTTATTGGTTGGTGTACTGTTCTCATATATTCTTGTTTGTCTGCCATGTATAGATGTTTGTGACAGTGATATATGGTTCAGTCAATCGGTGAGGTTTACGTGGTGATTAAGAAGCTAATCTCTGAAGACTAGAAGCTAAGAATTGGAAGCAGAAGATTGAAAGTTGAATACGAAAGGTTTTTGAGCGTATTGCTTTGGGGGAAAAGCAAGTTAAGGCAAGTATAATATGAGGCTCCTTGTTACCTATTAACTTTAATGCAATCTCAATTCATATTAATATGTTAATGAACCGCTTGGAGTCTATTTACCTTGATATTGATTATCCTGTCCTTGTTTTACCTATGGGTTTTGCATGTGGGTAGTATGCTCAGTTTGCTCCAACTAATATTGACTAAAGAATACAATTAAATATATATACAACATGGTATTAAAAGATGCTTTCTAGCAACATGGACATAAGGGGGCTAGAGCATTGGACCTTTTGGGTGCTCTAGTCTACCCTCCATAAGGACTGAATCTTAAAGCGGCAAACCAAGACTTATAGTACAGCTGTGAGGGCTATATGGCTCTGCCTTTAACTCAGTATGAGGACCTTTTCTAGCTTGTTAGTGGTTACCTTTATGGCGCAAGAGGGGCTCCGACGGGTATGATCTCAGCCTACCAAGAGGGTGCACTTTGGATAGTCACTCCTTGGAGGGGGGATCATGCTTATTGATGGGGAAACCTTAGCGGCCCTAACTTGTTAGACGAACCTTTGAAAGGCTTCATAGTGAACCCTGCCGACCTTCCTTGGTAGTGGTTCAAGAGGCTGATCACCTCAGGCAAAAGGGTAAATCACGACTCACAGTGAAAGTGTACAAAGTCTGTAGAGTATAAAACTGATATATCAGCCGTTCTCACGGACACGAGCGGCCTGGATCCTTTTCGAGATAGATGGTTCTATGGATGGTTTGGGATATGATCAACCTTAATGTTAAATATACTTTCACCTTGGGAGCTTAAGCATAACCTAGCGACATAGGTTTAACAAATAAAATATGACCAACTAAAAGTGCTTACCGCAGTCCAACCGTGCCTAGCCTTTTGAGCCTGCATCCTCTCATGTTATGCTTGCTAAGCGGTAGTAGCTTACGCTTGTTTTATTTCAACACTTTGGCAAAATCCTAGATGGGTACCAGATGGTGGATCAAGTGAAGAGATTCTTGTGGAGTCCATGAGTACCATGCGAGTGTTCCCCCAGTCAACCATCCATGTGGAATATGGAGTCCCAAAGAGAAGATTAAGAATAGCTTCCGCTATGCTTCTGTAATAGTTGTCAGTCCTGTTGTAATTATGTTCGATACATAATAAAGCATTATTCTTGATATTCTCCATATTTGTCGCTATATGTGTCATGTGGACATCTTGGGCACACATATAGTTAGCGCTTGGTATTCTTTAGAAAATTGGGTGCGACATTACAGACAAGCCGGAGGTCGGCCGGACCGATGTAGCCCTGCTCGCTGAAGAACTCGCCGAGATCTACTCTACTCCTACTCTTCAGGGGTGACTAAAGAACATACTAAGAGATCACTGAGGCTCCACTCTAGTGCTCTTGCCACCTTCACTACTATAGGAATCTTTTGCGAGGCGGATAGAAATAGTTTTCCAAGGCGGGCAAAACAAACACCTCGGAGGAAAGGTCATGGTAAATGGTGGGTTTTCATAGGTGGGCAAACTGCCTGCCTCCATAAATAAAATTTGCATAATAAAAAAACAAATCCAGCCCAGTGAGCCCTAGTGGCCCACTAAGCCCGCCCGTCGGGATCTACCGCCACCGCCAGGAGCACCGCCGTCGGATCCAACCGGCCTTCCGCAGCCGAATCCAGGTGCATGCCGCCTCACCGTCGGGATCTAGCCTAGAATCCACTACCGCTCACTGGAGCCACGTCGCCGCCCCTACATGCCCGATCCGCCGCCGCCGCCGATGAGGTTTTGGCCGTATCCACCGTTGGGGATGAGGTGGGGGCCGGATCCACCGCCAGGGATGAGGTGGCGGCCGGATCCACCACCGAAGACTGAGGTAGGGGCCAGATCCATTGCTAAAGATGATGTGGTGGCCGGAATTCGCCACCGGAGACGAGGTGGGGTCAGATCCACCGCCAGCGATGAGGTGGCGGCCGGATCCACCAGGCGGGGATGAGGTGGCGGCCAGATCCGCCGCTAGAGACGAGGTGGGTGTCAGATCTGCTGTCGAAGATGATGTGGTGGCCGGATCCGCCGCCGGAGATGAGGTGGGAGCCGGATCCGCCTGCCGGAAAGAGGTTGGATCCGTGCCGCCATGGTGGGAAGGAGAGGGAGGTGATACGCCGGCGTGGTGGGAGGGAGGAGGGGCGCTGCCATGGTGGAAGGGAGGAGAGGGGCGCCGGCGTGGTTGAGGGAGAGGGAGGAGGGGCCGGTGAGAGAGAGAAGTGGGAGAGAGGGGCCACGGTGCGCGTCGGGTGAGGGAGGAGGCTAAGTGGCAAGAGAGAGAGTTTGGAATGAAACCCTAAGTGGCTAAGTGCGGTATATATACACTGAGCACGCTATCGGGCCGAGATGGCTTGTTCTGCCGCGGTTATTGTATTAACCGAGGCATTTGCGTTAGAACAACCGCCTCGGTTAATCGACATTAATCGAGGCGGGCATTTTAAGGTGCCCGCCTCGGTTAATCGATTTTGCAAGGCGGTTGTTATAACTTCCTCGGTTAATAAAAAATGACCACATTAACCGAGGCTGGTTAAAAACCCTGCCCTCCTCGGAGGCCTATTTCAAAACGCTTCAGTAAAATATTTTTTGTAGTAGTGCTTAGTGCTTAGTGAAATCACTCAGTGATTAGTGTAGGTGCTTTGCGAAGTGCTTAGAATATTTAGACCAATGACAAAAGCGCTTGCTCTAGATTCAGGCCTAGTGTTAGTGAGGTATGCATACCTCTTGCTCATTCGGTGCTTGCGCATACCATTGTTGTACTCGGAGGGTTTGTAGTCTTGTGAGATCACACCAACCGTATTTATGGTGTAGCCACCACCGGTGTATTGGATGGAGTGTGGCCCGCAGCAGTTTAGCTGGAAGCTTGATAGTGAAGATGATAGGAAGTGCCGGAAGAGACCATTTTAGAGACTCACTTGCGCGTGAAGAAGGCCTATAGGCTATCCACGGAGTTACCTGACTATATTTGTTGCCCTACAACTAATAGTATTTATATCAACTCAGAGTACTTGAAGCACTTTGAGTTCCTGTATTGCTGTTGCAATACTAATTTGTCAGGGTAGAAGGTAGATAGAGTCTTCTCACTCATATCAGGGTTAGTGATCTTATGACAACATAGACGCAACCGAGATGTAGTCCTGTAGTTGTATGCTGCCACAGATTCATTAGTCTTGGAAGTGTTGGGTGATCCAAACATGTTGTGCTCTAGGGAGCACAATTTGTTGCTGCTGGTTGAAAGCTACCCTTCAAGGACTCGCATAAAACTAGTGGATCCCTCCCGGTTATATACTCAGACTTCATGTCTGGGTGGAGATGGTGTCGCAGAAATTGGAACACCATTGCCTTGTCAGCCTTTGAAGGCTCCTCCTTGCCAGCTTTAGGCTTTGCAATAGTGGGACAGAGACTCATGTCATCGAGTTTAATCTTGACATCTTTTGCCCAAGCCAGGTAGTTCTTGCCATCCGCTACAAGTTCGGCGAACTCCTTTTAATATTTGGCATGCCTGTACTCAATTAGTATATGAAGGCTATGCGTAATCTTAGAATTACAACTATGTTTAGTATTAAGAACTACACAACAATTTCCCAGGTGAAATCTTCAGGATTACTTTGGGACTTATGTCAAGAAATACAAATTTTGTAATAAAATAATGCTGCAGGATTTAAATATATGTAATAAACAAATTGTAGTAAATAAAATGTAATAATTTGCAATAGAATAAAATTATTGCGCCATGCATTTTATGTAATGGACTTCTAGCCACTATTATTTTCACGAACTTCGTGTTGTGTGACTGCATGGTTTTTTTTTTTTTTTTGAAAACTGACTGCATGGTTTATTTGACTTTTAGTCGCTGATGCATAGACTAAATGGCTTCTGGCCATTTTTATGTACCTATGCAGATGGGTAGCTTAAAGCATACAATATGCTCTGACCCTGCTATGTGCAAGTGACTTCAGATCACCCCTCCTCCATTCATGTTGCTAGCCATTAGGGCAGCAATGCAAGCTAATAGTAGCTAGTAGTCTCATGTACAAGAAAAGAAAGATTCACAAAAGCCAAGCACTACCAGAGCATCAAATACTACAACGCAGACATATATTCTTTTGCCTATGTGGGGGCCAGCGCAGTCAATGCTTCACTACCATATGTATTGCAACTTCGGGCCTCTTTGGCACGGCTTATGCCGGTTTCGGCTTCGGCCATATTTAGTTGAGGCCGGATTCGGCGCCGGATACTCAGGCACTGTAGCTGCACTGTAGTGTTTTGTTTTTATTTGGTAATAATTGTCCAATCGTTGACTAATTAGGCTCAAAACGTTCGTCTCGCAAAGTACAACCAAACTGTGCAATTAGTTTTTTATTTCGTCAACATTTAGTACTCCATGCATGTACCGCAAGTTTGATGTGACGGGGAATCTTCTTTTTGCATAGTACCAAATTCAGGAAATCTGGGGAACTAAACATGGCCTTCATCTATTTTGTGCAAATCGAGGTACTGTAGCGTGAAGCTGTTTTGTAAGCCGGGGGTTAAAATGAACTAGAAGCCGGAAAAAACTAGTTTTTCTGACTTCACCGGCTTTGGCTTCATCGGTGAAGCCGTTTTGAATGAGTCGTGCCAGAAGGAGCTTTCGTGTTGCTTGTGAGTGTGACAAAGTTATTTTGGCCACAAGCCCACAGCACGCGTTGGAATGGTAGCTCTAGCCTTTGATCAGACCAAATAACCACATCTTCTGCGAACCTTTCTGACATCCTACGAAGCTAACACTTAAGCTGATGTGGATGCTGCATAGGCCGGGGCATACAGCCACGGTGGAGCATTGGGACGGCCTTAGCTGGATTAAGGCATGGTTGTTCCTAAAATTTCTGTCACATCGAATGTTTAGATACATACATGGAGTATTAAATATAGATTAATTATAAAACTAATTACATAACTTACGACTAATTACGAGACGAATCTTTTAAGCCTAATTAGTCCATGATTTGATAACGTGGTGCTGCAGTAAACATGTGCTAATGATAGATTAATTAGGCTTAAAAACGTCTCGCAAATTAACCTCCTTCTATGTAATTGGTTTTGTAATTAATCTATATTTAATGCTCTTTATTAGTATCTAAATATTTGATGTGACATAAATTTTAAAAACGACTAAAGAACCAAACATCCCTAAGTGAGTCGCACAATTAAAGACAACCGCCAACGGCTCATGAAAAGTGAAAGTAAATTTTTACATTTCAAGAGCACGGTAGGTAGCAGGAAGCAAGCCTGCCTTCATTCTCAAAAGGCACGGCAAAGGTAGTACTCCTTTGGTCCAAAAATATAATTTATGGTATTTGTGTCATTCAAATTATCTCAGATTTAACTAAATTTATAGTAAATAGTATTAACATTTATATCTTCAAATAAATTTATTATAAAAATATATTAATTAATCTAATGGTTTGTACCACGAATGTTATTATTTTTTTTATAAACTTACTCAATGTTTAAACTGTTTGAATTCTCGAAAAGCGAAAATTGAATTCTTCTAGAGACGGAAAGCAGTAATTTTTTTCTCTCAAAAGATATTAAAGAGACAAAATTTCTAACCAAATTTTTGTCTGGCCTCCACATTCATTCTTTCTCAAAAGATTTTTTCTTCTCCCTCCGTATGTAGACAGGAGCATCGAAGGTAAATGGAAGGACCAGCAAGCCTGCTGAGCATCGCGCTCGCGTGGCTTGGACTGCAGTGGCGGTGGCGGCGCCTTGCGTGCATGCATGCTTGCGCAGCTCGGCGGCAGTTGCTCGAGCTCCTGTGCGGGTGCAGCTGTGCCGGCGGTGGCGCCCACACTTGCGGTGGCCCAGGCGGCCGAGCGGCCGGGCTCGCGCCGACGGAGCTAGCCATGCGCCTATGCCTACGCCCGCGGGCCTACGCCGCATGGCGACGGCGGTTCTTTAGGGTCGTTTCTTGGTGGCCATCGTCAGCTGTTTCTTGTGATGGACGGTGTCGGCGGCCGAACCGCCTTTACGCCACCGGGTGCTGCCGATACGCCGACGACATAGTAAGCAATGTGTGTATATGTTAGTGCGTTTGTACTTGTGTGACAGAGCAACAGAATGTATGAAGATGAACAAACATCTTGGCATATGGATTTCATTAGTTCGGTGCGGAAGAACTGATTTCTTACCTATTACCTTTTATCTCAGCAAAGTTCGTGTTGATAACATTAGAGCAGCTCAAACGTGCTTGCTAAGAAGGTGCTAGCAGGAGAGAAGAATAAGAAGCACATGTGCAATACTTGTAGACGCGGTGCCAAGCAAGAACTGGCAAGTGGCAAAGCACAGGTGCAATACTTGTATACGCGGTGCCAACTGCCAAGCAAGAACCGGCAAAGCACCTGTTGTATTAGACACCCTCCTGTTGTATTTGGACACCCTGTGCAAACATAAAAAAAGGAGATGTGTCAAACGGGAAAGAAGGGAAGGACATACGTGTATTGAGAAAAGTTTAGGGTAAACAATATTTTGTCTAATGTTGGTCCCACCTTAGTATGTTCTATATTTACATTGCGGATATTTTTTTGGGGGGTAAGACAGCAACTGTTGGCGTGTCGTATGTTTGCACCTGCTCGTGGATATACGTTGGAGGTGCCCTTAGAAATCAAATTCTTTGCACACACAAATACTAGAAATGAGAGAGAGAGAATAAGCTTTTTTTTTTATTTCTAGACTAGATGCTTTTCAGTACATGAACTAGTATGGCTCTGTTCGCTTATCTTATAATCCGCTTGTTTTTTCAGCCGGAACAGTGTTTTTCTCTCACAACAAATCAGTTGGAACAGTGTTTCGCCTTGTTTTTTCAGCGAAGCGAACGGGGCCTATACGGAGGTGTTCTCAGATGTCCCTTCAGTTTTCTTTCCATCCCCTTTTATAGAGAGGAGAGAAGCTCATGAACACTATCCAAAGTCTTCTTTTCACATTTGTTCCTTGATTTATCTTCCCTCTTATTTAATTTGGCCACCATTTAAAGTCATGGTTTTCTATTATTTTTTACTTTGATTTCACAACAAAAAGAATATTAACATTTAGAAGTTCAAATAAATAGACTACAATACATTTCATTATAAAATTAATGTAACTAATTTGATGTCATAAATATTGGTGCATTTTTTTGTAAACTTGACCAAATTTGTTGAAGTTTGATTTTGGACAAAATTATAGTAACCAATAATACAGAACGAGGATCACAAAAAAAACTGTAAGCCCACCAGTCACAACTATAAAAAAAATTATAATCAAGGAAGAGATGATGGCCATTTTTGTCAGTACTATAGAACTCATTGGCAATTGAAACAGTTTGACTGATGTAAATTCGAACAACTGCACTTCTGGTTGCAAATAAAATTCAGTTGCAGGATTATAAAAACGCTGCCTTTCTATTTGCAGTTGGAACCGCTCGACTGATGTAAATTGTAACAAGGATTTGTACCTTATAGTGCAGGTAATCCTTTTAACCAAAGATAAATAGCCAAAGGAGATGAAACTAAACGAAAGAGCTTCAATAGCCAGATCAAGTTCAGAAGTCAACCTACTGGTAATTATTTTGGAATATCTGGTCAATATGCTACTCTGCTTTTTAATCACACTCTTGCCTATGTCCTGTGTTGATATCCTCAGACCAATATAGATTCTGTAGCTAAGCCACACGTTTCTAACTAAGACCACGGAACTTACACATCATGGCCTGGATCCACAGTATGGACTCTACACAATTGGAAGCTTCTGATAACAAAGCCTTGCAACAACAAAGGATTCTGTAGATATAACGACCAGCAGAGCTCAGAGATAGATTTTGCCATGTGAAGTGTGTGTAGAGTTTGCCTGGGTGTTTAGGTTCTTGTCCCATATTTTCTTTTAATATGATAAAGCGTAGCTCTTCTGCGTTTTTCGGGAAAAAAAAGGTACGGAGTACATCAATGGACAGTGGCTTTATGATAACAACATCAGCAAAAGGGACATATACCACGCTACTGCAAATCTCGTATGTAGCACACCCAAAGTGGTTCCCTCCTGAGGTGAGAGGAATTTTAATAGGCCAATTGTTGCACACTTGAATAGATTTTTCATCCAACTTGGAAGAGATTCGTCACAGAAAAATGCCCAACGCAAGAATAAATTCAAAATGTAACTCCTTTGGCAAAATCCATCCGTGGATCTCATCCAACTCAAGCAAGGGCCTGATCCTGGATTTTCCAATGTTTTTATGCTTGAGTTATTTTCCCTTTTAGTACAAGTTGGACAAAGTTATGACACCCTTTGAATCTATCTATCAAAAAGAAATTTCTTGTTCACCGATGAATAGAAAGGTAGACAACACTATCAGTCTGCACCGATATGTGATAGCTTAATAACAAAAACGTACAGTACTGACTATTTTTATTTGAATGGTCAAAACTTAGATTCAAGTGAACCTAGTTGTCAACCACACCAAACAAAACACTAGGAGAACACAGTGATTTTGAATTAGAAGTTTGACATGGAATCTATGCCCTAAACCAAATAGTATTAGAAATTAGACCCCACGGTGACAAGTTGTCTGCTAATCTCCACACACGAAAACGTTGACTGAATCTACCAATACGAACTTGAAAGATCACAGACTGACACTAGAGGCACGATATTTGTTAACGAGGTTCAGCTGAAGTCTACGTCCCTGGGAAAACTACATGTGCTCCTCCCCAGTACCAGCAATACCGGTAGCTCCACAGTCCCAGCAATGTGCCGCCCAGGCTCCCGCGAGAGTGTTGCTATGTTGTCATGGTTATAACAATAGCCCTCATCTCATATTTATGAGGAGGCCAGGTTTTGTCTGACTCCAACTCTATCCAGTGCCAAATACAATTTAGAATCTTAACATAACCAAATTTGTATCCAATATTTGACACATATCTAACAGATAGGAAGCCGAAAAAGATAGAGTTATACATGAATCCCTTTTGTGGAGAACACTAGATGCTGATTTTGCTATTCTCCATCCCTTTCCTCTTGTCCTCTTCCTCTCCCTCCCCCTCCCCCTCCCAATCTGATTTTGCTGTCCCTTAAGCAATGCATATTAATAACTAATAAATAAGCACAATGTCCTGCAAGCATGATGGCATTAGATGGACGTGGAGAATATAAAATCTAGCATTATAATGTTTGGTGCCTTTCCTTGGTTGTGCACTTGCACAAAAGTAACGAATCCCACAGGAAAGATGAGTGATCATGTGAATATATGCCTTAAGAGCGATAGCATGAAGATTGAAAAAGATATGATAAAAAAAAAACCAAGACTTAACATATGTGATGCTCCTGCATGCAGAATGTATTCTAATTTGTGTGGACATACAATTGGCGTGTAGATTGATAACAAGAGTCTGATAACAATCCCAGACCACAGAACATCTGCTTGACAATAAGAGTTCGAACCTGCTTAGCTTCATTCTTTGTTAATGAGCTATGTGTAATATGTATCAATAATGGAAAATGCATATCAGTTAATATATATCTAATATTAAAAAACCAAAATTTCTCCATTTATTTGTCCAACTCTTCTCTAACAAACTTCATGAATGTGAAAGTTGTCTCTTCTCTTCTATCTTCTGTCTACAACCCACCTGTTATGACATATGCACGGCTTGAATACGTGTATGGGGTGTTTCGAAGGGCTTCTCCGGAGGAGCCGGAGCCCTTTTGGAGGAGTCACGTTGTTCCTCCAAAACGGCTCTGGCTTATCTGTTTTTCACTGAAAAATAAACAGCTCATATGCAATGTTTTGTAGGGCTCCTCCAAAGAAGGAGCCGGATCTACAACCGAAGAGGAGCGGCCCTACCAAACAAGCTCGTAACCTAGCTAGGTAGTTAAGAATAATCCTAATTCAAATCGATCTCTCCCATCATAAGTAGGATGACTAGGAATCTTAATCAAATAGAAAAGGATAAGAGTAGAGCTTAGGCAAATCTTATCTTGCCCTAATATTAAACTACAAATAACTCTTAGTTTTTTTTTACTTTTTTTTCTTTTCAGGATTTTCTCGGTTAAACTCAGGTGGTTTTCTTTCTTTTTCGTGTCCGCCCGAGCCTACGATGCATGCGTTCCAGTTTTTTATCTTTTTCATTTCATCCGTCTAAGCGTACGTGAGCATGTCCGTCCTGGCGTCCCTTTTATTTTTCCTATTTGTGCGAGCGTCTTTTCTTTTTGTGTCTGTCCCCCGTGAGTATTTTTTTCCTGAATTTTTGCCCGCGGCTGTTCGAGAGGTCCGGTTTCCATTTGTTTGTGTTTTTCCTATATAAATAACTATCATGGGCCTTAAAATTCTGGACACTTCTCAACAAAAAATATTTCATTACCAAGTCATTGACCTAATTTTGATTAAGAACAAAATTTGTCTTATAAGAACTTGATTCTACTAATCAATTTTTGAACTAAAATGTTAATCTACGTCGAGTCTGGTCTAAAAAAATGTGCCTTCAGGACCTGTTTTGGTTTTTTGTGTTTCTATCGCTTCCCGCTCGTTAAGCCACAAATTGCCGCCACCATCCACCTACCGCATCTCCGGCTCCTCATTGCCGCTGCCGCTGGGCTGGAGCCCCTCTCCTTCCTCTCCGACGCGTCTGCCAGGGATAAGGAGAGGGGACCCATCTCTTTAATTTCCCATAGTTTTTTTTTCAGTTGCTTAGGGTTTCATCCAAATAAATCTTCAGGCGAAATCAATGATTTTCGGTCGGGATCGTGTGTCCTGCGATTATTTCGGTGATTGCCACAACGAGATCACCGTTGCAGACGTTGATTTCATCAGCAAACAGTCCAATTTGTGGCCTTTATTTGCAAGAGGGAGGGGTGCTTCTGGGAGCCACCAACGAAGACGGGTCAACGATCTCATCGTCGATGGTCGCGGAGAGGAAATCAAGATATCGAGGTGACGATTCTGCATCCTATGTCATACCCGACGATGCAACTATCGATATTCTTTTAGTAATTTAGATGTGTTTTGGACTGGTTCCGAAGCGTCGGATCTTCCAACATATCCAATGTTTTCAGGTTGATCGTTGGATTCAGCATTAAGGACCGCACTTTGTCTCCGGTGTTCAAGGGAAGCCTAGGAAAGAATACGACGGAGGAATCTAGATAAAATATTATGTATTTTTTATTTTAGATTTTTTTTCATGCCTAATATGGGGATGTACTGTGCTAAGATTAATATAAGTCATCCTTCCCTTCAAAAACAAACTATCATGAGGCTTTAAATTCTTGATCCTTCTGTATAAAAAATATTTTATTACCAAGTTGTTGACATAATTTTGATTAAAAACAGAACCTATCTTATTACAACTTGGTTTTACTAATCAAATTTTGAACTAAAATATATTAATCTGTTGTCGAGTCCAGTCTAAATAAATGCCCTTCTAAGCTATACGCAGTGCGATCTCTGATGAGGACCGTCACATAGAGAGAGGTCTCCCGTCGTGACTCCTTGTCGGCTAATTAAATATTAGAATTATAGATTTTTATGGGTCCTCAAAGGAAGTCAGAAAACTCAATATTTAACCCTAAACAACACATGAATAGTACGAAAATTGAAGTTATGATATATATTTACAAGTATATATATGAGATTAATTAAAAAACTATCAAATTTGTATTTTAATTTGATATAGATTTAATAGGAAATTATTATATTATTATCAATGTTAACTTATATTATGGATAATATGGTCATCCTAAAATAAATCATAGCTCTCAAATTAATAGAAGGATAGAACGTAAATAGATATGTAACTTCATGTTCTAATTTATTTTTTCTCGTTGCAACGCAAGGACATATTTGCTTGTAGTAAGTATATAAAAGTATAAGTATCTGACATGTTCACATGAACCTTTTCTTTTAGCGGGAAAATCAACACAGCCTAAAAAAGCTAGACAGTGGTTTTTTGGAAATTATTGTACAAATCGTGAACATAAAGGCACGTTTACAAAGTATGAAAGAACGTTATGTAAACACGGCCAAAGACAAGTGGGCTTAGAAAAAAAAAAGGCGAATAGAATGCAATGCTACCATAGAACATAGGGTGGACCCAGACATTAGACATGGAATTCTGTTAAATTAACAAGCTTTGGCAACAAGCCGGTTTGTGAATGACTGTCTGTAGTAGCAACTAGCAACCATATACGTTCGTAGAATAAAGTACATGACCTATTCTCAAACTTGTGTGGGTGTGTCACACCAGTCCTCGAACTCACAAAGTGCATTATTTTGATCCTTAAACTTGTCAATGTGTGTCATACGGGTCCTCGTACTCTCCAATCGCGTCATTTTAGTCCCAAAGTGTGTTATTTTGGTCCTTAAACATGTCAATGTGTGTCATACCGGCTCTCGTATTCTCAAAGTGTATCATTTTGGTCTAAAAAATATGTCATTTTGGTCGTTAAACTTGTCAAGTTGTGTCATGCCGGTCCATTTCAGCTATTAATGTGGGTCTTAGCGGTCATCCAAACAGGCCTGGATTCGTGCCCAGGCACTGATGTGGCATGCTAATGCGTGCTCACATGGAGCTTAGGTGTGGTCTTCCAAACTTCAAATTTATTTTTGAAACATATTAAAAAAACTGAGTAGAAAATCTATTCATAGCTTAAACAATTTTTTAAATTCATTTTTCCACACCATAAAAATTAATCCAATCAGGATGAAAGCAAAGCCTAGGAGAATTAAGTTTAAAAAAATATTATAAAGCAATTTTTTATTTAGTTAAATTGACAACAACTTAACTAAATAAAAATGAGTGATTTTCATATCTTACCTAAGTTTTTTTCTTACATTTTGTTAAGTTGTCTACAATTTAATTGACTTCAAATTAATTTTCTAGAGGTGTCGCTTTTATCCTAGTTGGATTAATTCTATGTGAAAAACTAATTTAAAAATCCATTTAATCCGTGGGTAGATTTTCTACTCTATTTTTTAAAAAACATGATAAGTTTCAAAATTAATTTCAAATTTAGATGACCACATGTTGGTTTTATATCTGCACAAATTTAGGATGCCACGTCATGTCTATTAAGACCCAAACAGAGATTAAGAGCTGAAACGATGCAGCTTGAAATTACGACGACCGTCATAACACACATTGACAAGTTTAGCTATCAAATGATGCACTTTGTGAGTACAAAACCAAAACTGGTATGGCATACGTTGACAAGTTTAAGGACTAAAATAATACATTTTATGAGTACGAGGACCGACATGACACGTACTCTTGTTCACATTTATGCTTCCCGGAAGCTGTACATAATCAGATATTATTGTTAAACTGGCCTATCTGATAAGGATAGCTTCTTTATGATCATAGCAACATGTCCGAATGTTGAACATATCGCCCATACCTGTTGTATGTATAGCTGTTTTCTGTTAGGAAATAGCTTTGTTTCCTGCCACCTGTTTTTTTCTTCTTTCTCGAATAAGTTTTTTTTCCCTCCTGTACATAGCATAGCTGCACATCATTGCAATTAAGATCCTGTGACCTTTCAGGTTTGCTGAAAGCTCAACGATGCTGACAACATTGTGGTTGCAACTTCCAGTTGTTATGGTCCATTAGAACTTTTAACTTAGCGTGTTACTTGTAAAATAAATGGAGTGATAACAAAAGGACCAATAAGAATGACAAAAATTGATGACGCAAGTATAATTCCTACACTGAGAAAGTAAACAAGACAATGCCATGATAAAAGGGCGCACAGGTTTCCAGCTCGAACAGTCTAGAGCATACATCTACTTTCTTCTAACGCCTAGCGAAGAAAATAAAAAAAAAACTAATAAAAACTCACTTGAAATACATGGTGAGTTTTTAAAAGCCTCCCTAAGCATTTCATCTGGGCAAACGCTACCTGCTACTATCTGTACATCAGGCAGTTAGTGCTGTGGAATAGGGCTCGATTCGATCCAACCGTCCCCTTCCATTTCTCAAGCCAGGGTCAGCGACCGAGGTTTCGAGAAAACATTGAGCTTTCTTGAAATATACCGGGCTGACTTTGATATCGGCTGTTTGCAAACTGAATCATTGGGAGGCTTCTCTGAAACATGATCAGCAGCTACCTCGCTTGAACATGAACTGCTGAACTGGTCGCATCGCCTGAAGTTCCTCAGAAGCTGAAGCAACTTGACTGAGCAATCTCTTGCCACCTTGGTTCCACTCACTGATAAGTCTACAAGGGCTGGGATGACGCCTTCCTTCATGGCAAGTGAACAAACCTCAGAACTGTGGGAACATACTGCTAGAAGGATGACCACTGCATGTTCACGTTCGCTGTGTCTTCCAGTGTCCAGATGATCTGAAATGTAGCTGAGGCAATTGCCTGTTCTGATTATAAACCCTGCCGTCTCTTTCACTTCACTCAAGTTCCGTAAAATCTTCAAAGAGCATTCTGTCATCTTGCCTTCACCGAGGAGCAGGGATAGCCTCGAGACTATTCCAGAGGAAACAAGGTATGATTTCATATCATTATCAGATGAAATCTTGCAGATGACCTGCAGAGCGAGGTCCAGGAACTTGGTTTCTCCACTGTCCAAAGCTCCAAACACTAAAGGAGAAAAAACGGAGGCCATGAGACTAGATTTTCGACAACTTGGTTCCTGAAGCAATTCATGTACAATCTGAAGAGCTTCCTGTTTGAACTCCGAATCAAGTAGTGATGCAATCAGAAGTATCACATCTTCACAAACTGAAGGAATTCGAGCCCTAGATCAAAAGGAAAGCATAGGTTTTATGAGTATCCATTAGAGTGAAAACATAAGAACTAACCACAGTCTTATACTTAGCATCCATTTCTTTATCTTCAATAAAAAAAAAGAGAATATCACAAAAGAAATTTAGGTAAAGAGAAGGAAACCCATATACAAGTTCATAACTGGAGCAGGTAAGCCAGTTTATGACTTCCAATTGTTGATAACAAAATGGGAAAAAATAAGTGCCAGAACCCAAATAAGAAGTGTCATGCAGAATATGGACATCAGTATTCATACCTGCCACTAGAAAGGAAAGCAAGAAAAAACTGAATCCCAGCCCTTCGAGCTTGCAGTGTGTGAATTCCACTATCATTCTTAAGGAATTCATGGAATGCTTCAAAAAACCCATTGCAGACCATAGAATGCCATATTTGATTTTCACCTCTCAGAACAGTCTTCAAATCTCTGATAGCTTTTTTTTGCAGTTCAAAGGGAAGCTCGGACAGCTCATGGAAGAAACCCAAGAACATTGCCTTGTCAAAGTTGCAGAAGGACAAATACAACTGGTAATTGGCATTAGAATAAAACTGATCAAAACTAGTCTTTGACTGCTCTGTTTCCCTCATGGGGGATGATATATAACTAGCACCTGATGGTCCAAAAGATGAACTGCTATAATCAACTGTGTAATCTCTATTCTTTTCTATAATTAGAGGTGCGGAGACATTGTGCAAACTCGATACAGAATAACAATTCTGAAATTGCTCAGGCAAATAAGTAGATTCAAGCTCATGATCTTTGCACCAGTTATGAATAACAGCCTTCATGCATGTATTTGGCGTTACTGTTAAGTTTTTTAACTTCATATGTGTCCTAGGACAAGTATCATATCCCTCATTGAACCATCTCTCGATATTTTCTCTTTCATATGTTTGTCCAGATGTTATTATCACAGGATCTCGCATCAGCTTCAAAGACAATGGGCAGCAGAATTCTGGAGGTGGTGTGTCTGCTCCAGACAAACTATTCTGATCATCATATCTCATATTGGCTGACTCTGCAGCTGAATTGCATCTTTCCATAGTATTGATGCCATTAACAATTGAGTCTAAACTCACAACTTCAGTTGCAACATTCAGATTTTGATTCTTTTCATTAGTCCCTGGCTTGGTATTCTTCCCGTATTTCCTAACTAGATATAGGAGGTACTTAAGGATTCCTTCCTTTTTTTGATCAGTGCCATTGATCTTGGCAAGTAATTTCTTGATTGCTCTTCTTTCAATTAGGACAGCTTTAGGTGATGAAATGTTCAATTTTGAAGCTGCTAAAAGGAAAGTCTGAAGCTCCAATTCTTGGGTTACTTCAGAATGCCGAAGCATCTCCAGAATTACTTTTCCAGCATCCTCTTCTGCTGGATCAACAATGAATTTCAGATCTCGAAGATCGTTATGGACATCAGCCACCTGTGATAAATAGTCAAATGAATGTAAATATGCTGTCTGCAAGCTATAATATGAATTCATCAAATGTGTTAGTAAGAAAAATAGAATTATGATCAGGTACCATAATGTTACATGATAAGACTGTAAGCAGGCCACCATCCCAAACGCAAGCGGTAACCTCCCCTAGCACTGACTAGCCCACCACCTTCCCTCAACTCTGGCGACGCGGCACTGTCACCGCTCTATGCGTCTGCACCACCTATTTTCCTTTCACCCCTTCCTGTCCTCCCTCTGGCCGCTCAGATCTGCCGCAGTTTTCGGATCTCCTTTGTCGGACGCATGTGGCGTGGTTCGCTCAACGTTCTCATTCATCGACCGGGGTGAGGGCCTGCGTTCGTGGCAGCCCAGCGCCCATGGCGGCGGGGACGTCCCGAGTGATGCCTATCTAGGGGCGCTTGCGGCATGAGGTGCCTAGCAGGGATGTGTGTGCGTGTGCCTCACCAGTGCGCACAGTATGTGGCCCCTCCCGAGATCTGTTTTTTTATAGCTAGGAGGGCATGCATTATGTAATGACTCAAATCAAATGTACTAAACTGTCTGCACACTTAAATAGAGATGTGATTGTTTGAGTAATCTCAAAATACATCTAACGAACCACATACATATGCACACTACTCACACATGCTAAGTCCGAAAATCCTCAGCATGCAGGAACTTAGGCGGCAGAGCTCCACGATGAGAGGCTCTACCACCACGCTGTTCACCCCGGATATGCTTTTAGTGGCCTTCAAGGATTGATCTATTGTTGGGCCATTGCCTTTGGTGCATCTATAATGTCCATTCGATGGTCAGAGGGCGGTGATGGTAAGAAACGTCATCGACCATTGTTGCCCATTACTCACCTTTAACAATGGTGACGCCCATGGATGCCACTTCCCTCACTGGAGACATTTCTGTGCCCCTAACCCCTTGTTGGTGCATCTATGATAGGGGCTAGGGCGTCTTCAGATGTCGTTTTCTTCTTAAATACGTTACTTTGGGAGGATTCCCAGGGTTGCCGGTTGTGTGAGGATCGATGTCTTCCAACGATGGTTGACTTGTACAAGATGGTTTGGTGTTGTTGCTATATTGTAGTGTCCAGAATGCTCTCAATGGGGCTCTATGTCTTACAGACTCACGTTGCCTTTTGGAAGGTGGTGGGGCCTGTTGTGGCAACGTTTTCTTGGCTTGGCAGTTGCCCCTTGTCCAGTGGTTGAAATTCTCTTTCAACTTTACTGGATTTGGCCCAGCGCCCAAGCTATGGATCTATTTTCATCCAATATGCGGGGAAGGTAGTTCTTTTGCAGTCAACGTCACTTAACAAGATGGATTGCCACAGGATGACTATATGAGTTGCTTGTTGGAGATTTAGTTTTGTCTTCTTTGTTGTTCATCAGATTTGTCTGATGTCTTGGCTATATGTCCCTTTGGACATATGCCTTCCTTTGTTGTGTGGTGTTAGTCTTCTATAGTTAGTTTGGTCTGATGCATCTTTAGTTGAGATTGTCTAAAGCTGAAAAATATGATAAATTATTAAAACACAGGTTTTCTATGTTTACAAAATACAATTATGATCATGTGACAACTTTTATCGAACATCATCGTATACATGCAGTGCTAGGCTAGGAGGTTAACCAATTAGATTAAGGATGCTTGATTGCTTTTCTAACAAATGGCTACTCACAGAGACTTTGCTTTCAGTTAAATAAAGGTTGACACTGTAAACCTATTCACAAAGAATTGCAAAAGATTTGTTCACCTAGAATTGTTGTTTCAGCTCATGTACTATAATTTGATACAAAACTAACCTCATTAGCTAACAATTGTTCAACCATGTTCTGTATTAGGAACAAGCTCCGCCTCAACGAGTTCCTTATCCTTTCACACCGCATTGCAGTCAGCTTCACTAGTAATAGCCTGAAATATAAGCATATTAAAAAATTAGAAGAGCCTTTTTACAGTCTCTCAAAGGTACCTGAATTTGTACTAATGAGATATTAGCATCAGAAAGCAATTCATAACAGATCTTCTGTATCAAGGAAATGGAATATCATACCAAGTAAAGACTGCTACATTCAATGCAATTCTGGATTATGAGTTTCCCTTTGCCAACTATGTTGTATAGGTTGCATAGTTCCTCTACACCTGCTTTGCATCCTGGTTGAGCAGCTTCTATTGATGGAAGAATAGAAGAAACCTTATCCAGCATCAAAGTCAACTCATTGCACATTTTGCTGTGAACCTAACAGAGTAGGAAAGTAATAAAGTATTAACATAATCAATGTGATAATATATAGAGAACAAATCAGGAATCCTATTTTGCACAAGAAGCCAATGAAAATTAATTAAGACATTAATAAGTTATCTTTGTTTCGAAATATAAAGTCCAAGTTCAACATGTGCCTGAAACAATAAAGCACCAAACTGGACCAAAAGTTAATGGAATTCATGCATAAAATACAAGTACTAATTACTAAATGTCATGCTACAAATATTTAACATTATAAAGCATGGCTGGATATTGCAATAACAAAGACTTCAAATTTTGAATGGGACTTGATTTAAAAATGAAACTTCCAAGAAAGTGAACTTGTAATGGGAGTAGCAAAAAGATCGTAGCATAAATTTACCAGAAAATGACTAAATACTATTAGCTACATCTTCACTAAAACATTCCAATTTTGAACTCTCTTCCAAAGTATAAAACAAAGTTCACCCTACTATTCCTAGTTTTTCTACAACATATCTTTTATTAAGAGTGAAATGCACCCTAAGTGGGTCCATGAACTCTCAAAGGTCAATGTGAGTCCAGGTCAATGTGAGTCCAGGTCAATGATTCGATTTGGAATGAACTTAGAATGAACCACATGAAAAAAGTTGAAAGACCCAGATGATCAATTTGAGAGTTCATGCACCTAGATGAAAACGCGGGAAAAATTTAAGAACCCATGGTCCATTTTGAAAGCATAAGTCTTGTGCTTATCTACTTAGGATACTCGTCTAGAGTAGTTGGTGGCTGCTATGTCAGCACCTTATCTTTATCTTATCTTGCTTTAGCATCTACTTTAGCATATCTACAATACGATGTAATCCTTTCTTAAGGACTAAGTATGCAGCCCTACATGTATCGCCAACTTGCCATGGTTTGTGGCAAGGCTAATGAAATATGAATCTAGCCCCAAACCTGTGATTTGTCTCCAACAAATGGAATCAAAGCCTAGTTCTTCCTAGGTTCTTCTTCCCATAACAAATCCACCGCCATGGCCACCCACTCCCGATCCCACTCCTCCGTGGAGTCTGCCTCCTCTGCGTATCGAGCGCGAGCGCGCAGCAGCGCGTGCGGCGCGGGATGCAGAGGACGCACGGGCGGCGGACGCGCGAGCAGCGCGGCTGGAGGAGGCAGAGCGGAGGGAGAGAGACGCGGCGGCGCTGTAGGCCGCAGCTGTTCGGGCGGAGCGCCTCGCGGCAGCGGAGCTATCGGCCGAGCGTGCGGCAGAGACGGCTCGCCAGGCCGCGGCTGCGGCTCAGGCTGCGATGGCTGCCACTGCCGCCCTTCGTGCGGAGGCGGACACGGGTGCCCGGACCGAGCACACGGCTTCGACAGATCGGACCGGTGCGGTCGGGCCGGCCTGGCTCTCCTCTCGTCGTGCAGACCGTCGTCAAGGATGCCGGCACCAACGGCGGATGGTCCATGCTCACCAAGACCAACTACGCCGAGTGGTCCATGGTGATGAAGATGAAGATGCAGGCGCGGCGTTTGTGGGACGCGGTACGGTACGGCGACACTGACTTCAACAAGGATCGGCGGGCGCTCGAGGCGCTTCTTGCTGCTGTTCCGATGGAGATGCACTGCTCCCTCGCAGACAAGGAGACCGCCAAGGATGCCTGGGACGCCATCGCCGCGGCACGTATCAGCAGTGGGTGAGGACGTCGACGACTTCGCTCTCCGCCTCAACACCCTGATGCAGCAGTTGGCGCGGTACGGCGACGATGACATCGATGAGGAGAGAGCCGTCGAGAAGCTCCTCCACGTCGTCCCCAAGAAGTATTCGCAGGTCGCCATCGTGATCGAGATGTTGCTAGACTTCTTCGAGCTGTCGATCAAGGAGGTGATGGGTCGCCTTAAGGCCGTCGACAACCGCGAGTAGCAACCTTCCTCAGAGCCGGTCACCATCGGTGGCAAGCTTCACTTCACCGAGGAACAGTGGCTGGCCCACCAGTGGGAGCGGAAGAACGGGGAGGCCTCGGGTTCTTCGGCTTCGGGTTCGACGAGCAACCGCAAGCGGGACAAGGCTCCCCAAGCACGTGGTGGCGCATTTGACGGCGCCGACGGCGAGCGCAAGGCTACCCGTGACGACACCTGCAAGAACTGCGGGAGGACCGGCCACTGGGCCAAGGACCGCCGACAGGCGAACCGCGGCGGTCGGGCACACGTCGCGCAAGCGCAGAGGGTGACGAGCCAGCTCCGTTCTTCGTACATGGGAGCATCGAGCCGCACTCCTCTCCCTCGCCGGCCACCGCCGCACTCCTCCACCTCGACGAGACGCGGGCCCACATCTTCCTTGGCAACGGGTCCGACGGCGACAAGATCGACGGGTGGTACCTCGACACCGACGCTACCCACCACATGGCCGGGCGGCGGGAGTTCTTCTCCGAACTTGACTCCGGCGTTCGAGGCTCCGTCAAGTTTGGGGACACCTCCGCCGTGGAGATCAAGGGCGTCGGCTCCGTCGTCTTCACCGCCAAGACCGGCGAGCATTGACTACTCACCGGTGTCTACTACATCCCCACGCTGAGGAACTCCATCATCAGCTTGGGACAGTTGGATGAGAATGGCTCGCGCGTGGAGATCGAGCACGGGGTCCTGCGCATCTGGGATCGCCATCTTCACCTTCTCGCCAAGGTGAACAGAGGCACCAACCGCCTCTATGTTCTTCTCGTGTAGGTGGCGCAGCCCATGTGTCTTGCAGCCCGCCGCAACGACAATGCCTGGCGGTGGCACGAGCGCTTTGGGCACCTCAACTTCGAGGCCCTGAAGTGGCTCGGCAACAAGGAGATGGTGCAGGCATGCCGCGAGTCAAGCACGTGGAGCAGTTCTGCGACATCTGCGTCCTCACCAAGCAGCGGCAGCTTCCCTTTCCCCGCTAGGCGAGCTTCCGCACCAAGGAGAAGCTGGAGCTTCTTCCTGCTCCTCGTCGATGACGTGTCCCGCTACATGTGGGCGGTCCTGCTCGACACCAAGGCGGCAGCTGCGCACGCCATCAAGCGCAATCAAGCTGCTGTGGAGGAGTGTGGCCGCAAGCTTCGGGTCTTGCGCACCAAGTTCACCGCGGCTAAGTTCACGGTGTACTGCGCCGACGAGAGGATCCAGCGCCATTTCTCTGCCCTGTATACCCCGTAGAAGAATGGTGTCGTTGAGCGCCGCAACCAGATGGTGGTGGCCATCGCCTGCGCTCTCCTCAAGCAGAGAGGGATGCCAGCAATCTACTAAGGAGAGGCGGTGATGACTGCCGTCTATCTCCTCAACTGCTCGCCCACCAAGGCCCTTGACGGCAAGACGTCGTACGAGGCTTGGCACGGGTGCAAACCGATGGTCAGCCACCTCTGCGTCTTCGGCTGCCTCGCATTCGCCAAGCCCGTCCAGGTGGCCCGCGTCCCGTCCGTGGAAGCCATACTGGTCCGCTCGAGCATCCCGCGCTGGAGGCCCAAGAGGGTTGGCATGTGCACCACATGGACATCAAGTCCATCTTCCTCAATGGTAACCTAAAGGAGGAGGTCTACGTCCACCAGCCACCAGGATTCGTCATCCCTGGTAAGGAGAACAAGGTTCTCTGACTGCGCAAGGCCCTCTACGGCTTGCGGCAGGCGCCACGAGCTTGGAACGCCAAGCTGGACTCCACCTTCAAGCAAATGGGGTTCCAGCAGAGTCCTCACGCGGCTGCAGTCTACCGACGGGGCAAGGGAGGCAATGCCCTGTTGGTAGGCATCTACGTCGACGACTTGCTGATCACCGGCACCAAGGAGGCCAAGGTGGAGGCGTTCAAGGAGATGAAGGCAACCTTCCAAATGAGCGACTTGGGCCTTCTCTCCTTCTACCTGGGGATTAAGGTCGTCCACCAGAACAGCTCTGGCATCTCCCTTCGCCAGACCGCCTACCCCAAGCGCATCGTCAAGTTGGGCGGGCTCACCGGCTGCAACCCAACCCACACTCCCATGGAGAAGAGGCTGAAGCTGAGCCACGACAGCACGGCGAAGGAGGTCAACGCCACGTGGTACCGGCGCATTGCGGGCAGCCTTCGCTACCTTGTCCACACGCGATTGCACCTGGCGTTCGCCGTTGGATACGTCAGTCGGTTCATGCGACGACTGATGACGAAGCACGAGCAGGCCGTCAAGAGGATCCTCCGCTATGTTGCGGGCACCTCCGACGATGGCTTGCACTACCCGAGGTGTCCTAGTGCAGAGCACTTCATCGGGTACAGCGACAGCGACCTCGCCAGCGACAGCGACACGAGCAAGAGCACCAGCGGGACGCTGTTCTTCCTTGGCAAGTGTCTGATCAGCTGGCAGTCGGGCAAGGAGCAAGTGGTGGCTCTGTCCAGTTGCGAGGCGGAGTACATCGCTGCCACTACCGCTTCGACTCAGGCTCTCTAGTTGGCTCGGCTGCTGGCCGATCTCCTGGGCCGAGACGCAGAAGCAGTGGAGCTCAGAGTGGACAGCAAGTCCACCTTGGCCTTGTCGAAGAACCCCGTCTTCCATAAGCGCAGCAAGCATATCCGTATCAAGTACCACTTCATCAGGAGCTGCTTGGACAAGGGGAGCATCAAGGCTGGCTACATCAACACCGAGGACCAGCTCGCCAATCTTCTCACCAAGTCCCTTGGGTGGGTCAAGTTCCAGGAGCTTCGCGCCAGGATTGGGATGGCTCAAATTCCCCAGAAGGCGCCACACAAGACTTAAGGAGAGAATGAAAGCATAAGTCTTCTGCTTATCTACTTAGGATACTTATCTAGAGTAGTTGATGGCTGCTATGTCAGCACCTTATCTTTATCTTATCTTGCTTTAGCATCTCTAGAATATGTTGTAATCCTTTCCTAAGGACCAAGTATGCAGCCCTATATGTATCCCCAACCTGCCATGGTTTGTGGCAAGGCTAATGAAATCTGAATCTAGCCCCAAACCTATGATTTGTCTCCAACACATTTCACTCTTTTATATGTATTATTGAGAGTCTTTCATCTTTGTTATTTTCCTGTAGTGAGTAATTTTACAGCATAGTTGGTTTCAGGAGATGCCCTGAAGCCTGAACAGCATGGATCGGTCCAGGGTTGTGTCATCTGCTGATTTTTTTTCCCTGGATGGGCCGGACCTGGTTCTAATGATAAGCTAAACATACAATGCAGGATGATGCAGTCTGAGAACTCAAACCAAACAGCGACATAGGCTTGATTTCGGATTGGATGTTGTGGACCACACCATGGCACAAAACCAAATGTTTCCTTACCGAGCCAGTAGTTTTAATTTTGCACCAGATGTCAAACAACAACTTATGGCTACTTTCCTATGTCCGTAGGAAAAAGAACTATAATCGTATGGGCTGTAATGTTGTGTCTATGGAACACAACAAGGAAATTGTTTTAAGCTTATATATTATGTAAATCTAGGCGATTGAAATCCAATTTATACCTTTGGATGAGAGTTGTGCCGAGATGTACCCATTGCTTCATCATTATTTTTCTCCATTCACAAAGGGAAGAAGCAACCACAGGATTCTCAAACTGTCAAGAAGCCATAGGATAAACAATGGTATCAGTGAACAAATTAAAAAGATAGAGTTAACTGAACTCCTTCAAGTTTTATTCAATGTTTATTGCCAGATAAAAGTTTTCCTCAAAAAAAAGTGTGAAAGGATTAATTTGCAAATAACTGTGCATAGTTAGAACATAGAAGTCAAGGGAGGATGCCAAGTAGGACCCATACCCATCTAAATCCATATGTGTAGAACTAATGTTCACCTCAATCAAACTTTCAAAAAAATCACCAAAATCCACCCAAAACATGTGGAATGAGGTGGATCTCCTCAAACACATTCCAAAAGTCCACTGAACTTTGCTCAAAATCAAATTTTCATGAAAGTGCGACTGAAGCTAAAACTATCACGAAGTAATGCTCTTTTTAATAGATATAATACTAAAACTTGTCTTCTGAAAACCATATCCTAGTACCCCACACGCAAATAAAATTTCTCTATCAATATTTCTTAAACCTTTTTTGGAGCACTCCAATTTCCTTGTCATGACTGAATAATTGGCGAGAAAAACAGTAGGGTGATTGATCCATTTTCCACGGGAAATCTTTCTGATTTCTAACAAAGCACACCCTCCAAGTTAATTGTTATTATTGGGCGAAGATTACTGGAGCACAGGACGAAAAAACCCAAGGCGGAAGCTCTGTTACCGTGTTTCAAGAGAACCGTAAACAATCCTAAGCATGCGATTGTCCGATGAACTAACGAAATTGGGGACAAAGAACTAAAAAGGAAAAAAGAGGAAGAAGGAAGAACTTAAAGCTCGTGTCACTCCAAGCACACACCAACAGTATTTTTCAAAAAGAAACATAAAAAGAAGAAGCCCACCTCTGGAGAAAGGAAGAAGCTTGCAGATTCCTCGTTCGGTCCTCTTTTTCTCTGGATTTCAGAAAGGAAACAGCAAGATGGGAGGCGAGAGCAGCACGCATGGGGAAGTGCAAAGGTCACTAACGATGGCTGCTCCTGCAGTCCAGCTGCTGCACTGCGTCGACGAAAACTGGAAGCTTCTCTCTCTCACTCAGACGACAGACAGGGTCAGTGGGGTAATGGAATGGAGTGGAGTTAAAGCGCTGAGAAACAGAGAAAGGGAGTGGAAGCTGCAAACGCTATCGGACCCCGTCGGCTTCGCTGAAAAAGAATAAGGGAGTGGAAGCTGCAAAAGCTCTCGGAACCCCGTTAGTTTCGCTTAAAAAAATAAACTAAAATATTTCTCGGCCTGATTTACTGTGAAAAAAAAACATTATTTTAATTAAAAAAAATAAATTAAAAAATACAGATTATAAGATAATCGAGCGGGGCAATCTCAAATGCCCAAGTGCAGATGCCGGGCCGCCCATGCTAATCTGCTCATTAATCATTCAGAAAAGTTCCCGTAGAAGTCGCTCTCTCGTCCCCCGCCACTTGAGAAAAGATGCCACCACCGCGCCGGCGCCTTGAAACCTGATCACTCTCGAGCTCCCCCTGACTCGTGTCGTCTCCGTGGACCGTGGTAGGCGGCTGCAGGGCCCACGATATGGGTTGGCGGCCGGGGGCACCAGGGCGCTGGTTAGTTTGCACCCTAAAATGTCAAATTTTTCAAGATTTTCTATCACATTAAATCTTTGACGTATTCATGAAGCATTAAATATAAATAAAAAATAAAACTAATTACACAGTTTAGACGAAATTCACGAGACGAATTTTTTAAACCTAATTAGACTATGATTAGATACTAATTACCAAATAACAACAAAAACGCTACAGTAACGTTTTGCCAAAAAATTTGACATCCAAACTGGCCCAGCTTCTCAACTGGTATAGGCTTGGTGGTAAGTCGTAAAACACGTCCGTCAGCGCTAATAAATAACTTCTTGATATTTGGTATGATATATTTTTATTTGTTGCGGTTTATTTTATCCAAGCATATAGATTTTTTAATCCAATGACTCATCGCATATTTCAATATTCAACCATTCTATTTGCCAGAGATATAGCACAACATTTAATTATTCTTAGTATCGATAGAATATCGTCGGCAGTCTTTCGAGGGGTATCCCACGAAGGTAGATTGATCGGTAGATGAGCGTGAGATCAAGAAAAAGAAGGCAACAGAGACACACGAGTTAGACAGGTTCAAGCCGTCAGTATGACGTAATACCCTACTCATGTGGTCTGTTGGTTTGAATTAGCTATCGTATGATATGTCATGATTTTGGAGGGGGTCCCTGCCCGCCTTATATAGTCCGGGAGACAGGGTTGCAAGTCGGTTAGATCTGAGAGATAACCGGAAAGTAATAACTGATTACAGAAATCTTAGGATCATACATATCTTAACAGATCTCGTAGTATCTTCTGGATATCTTCTCGGTGTCTTGCGGAAGGCGCCAAGCATAGTCATGCTCCGCAAGGCTTCATCTTATGGGCTGGGCCACCCCGGCCCATGTGGCCTGCTGTGGGTATCCGGGGTCGTACACCCCACAGCTAGTCCCCGAGCGCCTTGTACACGTTGTGCAACACCATCTTGAGCTCGTCTGAGCCGGTGCGAATAACGCCGAGCAGTCAAACTCATGGTCCAACCACCGTGATGAATTGCTGAGTAGCGTGACCTGTCGCCGAGCAGCGTGAACTGCCGCCGAGCAGTGTGATCCAAGTACGGCTTGCCATAAGGGTGTAAGGAGCTCAAATTCAGAAACAAAAATTTCTTCGCAGTGGACCAAATGTGCCCACTTAGAGTCCGAACAAAGTAGTAGGAGTCAATCTTCTTCTATAGGTATGTAGTCTTTGAGAAAAAATCCCACACACTCACCGCGAGGTGAAGTGTGCCCACTTAGTCCCCGAGCCTGACAGCAGATGATGTAGTCATGTGGTGCCAGGGTCAGAAACTAGAAGAATAGTAGAAAACCAACCGAGCAGGCAGCCAGTCCCCGGGCGTGGCCCAAAAAGAGACAAAGCACATTCACCGCAAGGTGAAGTGTGCCCACTTAGTCTCCGAGCCTGACAGTAGGTGACGCAGTCATGTGGTGACAGGGTCAGAAACAGAAAAACAATCAAAGACCAGCGGAGCAGGCAGCCAGTCCCCGAGCTGTAGGTGGAGTCATTGGAGAAATCAAACCATGGAGAAAAAACTGGAGTAACGACTCTATAGTGTCGGTTACTGAGCCTCAATAAATGGTGGAGAAGTCGGCGATATTTCGACGAGTAGCAACTGATGGCAGCGATAAATGAGCGACATGGGCTGCGGTTGTGCAGAAGCCCAGGTAACGGCCCATATGCCGCATCTGAGAAATCAGAGCGGCACAGATCGAGGGAACGGTTCCCAAAGAACCCTTGAGTGTAGAACGGTGGGAAAAGTCCTATATAATAGTGCCACTGCATACCCCGTTCCCACCTTTTCCACTTCATCTTCCTCCTCATCTCTCGCACCGCCGAATCCACAACCACATTAGCCTCCGCCGCCAAACCCTAACCAGATCTGGGAGATGGCGCCGAAGAAAGGAGCTACGAAATCAAAGAAGACTAGTCCCAAGAAGGCGGGCGCCGTGGCTCGACGCAACAAGGAGTGGGTGCCGTCGCGAACAGGAGAAGCGGAGCTAAACAGATTGGTGGAAGCCGGCGTTCTCCCTGACCGTGCTACCATCAGATGGCGGCCAGCCCTCGGTGAGTCCTTCCCAACACCCCATACTAACAAAGCAGTGGTATTCGAGGACTATTTCTGGCGTGGGTTAGGATTTCCTATTCGCCCATTTCTGAGGGATCTGTTGGAGCTCTGGGGGGTTACTTTGTGCAATCTCCACCTAATACCATTTTGCACATCTCAATCTTCATCCATTTTTGTGAGGCATACCTCAGAATCCTACCCCACTTCAATCTCTTCTATCACCTATTCTGGTTGAAGAAGAGAGGTGGCGTTGGTTCCAAGGTGGTCGGCGGGGTGTACCTCTAGCTGTGGGATGGAATGTCGAGCGAATACCTTACCGTACCGCTTAACACGTCATTGAAGGGGTGGAACACCAGGTGGTTCTACATAAAACAAAGCCACCCAGCGGTTCATTGTAACGCCGACCACATCCCAGAAAGCTAGAGGAGCTGGTCGGAGCTACCGAGCAATGACAATATGGAGCAAGTGAATGAACTCCTTGGCTTAATAAAAGGTGTGAGGACCAATAGCGGATTGGTGGTGGCAAGTTTCATAGTGCGCCGCATTCAGCCTTGTAAAGAGAGGGCGCACCCAGGCTTCGAATTCAAAGGGGAGACCGACGGTACCCGAGAGAGGCCAGAAATACTGTCCAGGAACATTATTGAAGAGCGGACTGCCGAGCTGCTCGCTCCGCTTGCCTCATTCAGATTGTCAGAGTACACAAAGCCCTTCAACTGCAAGAATCTGCCTCCTCAGGTGAATATCCCGACTGTGTGTTTCCGAGAAGTTTTTTTTATTTTGTCATTGCCGAGCAATAAACTGATCCTACTCATATGAAGATCCATTCGTAGGACATGGCAGTGTATTTCTTGGGCATGCCGAGAAACGATTGGCCACTGACAGTGGATGCACGACCACCAGCTCAACCTGAAGAAAGCTTTGTTGGCATTTCCTCGGAATCCGAAGGTATGGATGTTGGTCGGACGGAGAGTCCTCCCCCGGTGTCGACGAAAATCCGAGGGAAGAGGCCAGCGACAGATGAGCCGGCCCAGAAGAAGAGGAAAACAGCGGCTACTGCTCCCCGCAAACTAGGCGGCATCTCACTTGGCGATGATCAGACCAATCGAACACGAAGGACCACGGTGTTCGATTGGTCTAACGACGATGAAATTCTCACGGATCCTCCCCCGAGCACGAAAGAGCCTCCATGTAGCCCACGCGCGGGGGAACAACCCGGGGTAGGCGAAGAAGTCCGTGAGGCGCCGATGAGGAAAGTCCTCAAGCAGCGGGCGGAGGGAATTTCTACGTAGCAGACGAAGGAAGTCCCTGCAGGGCGAGCAACGAAAGTCCCTGAGCAACAAGCGGAAGTAGACCCGGAGTAGCAGGCGAAACCGAGGTCAACCGTGGAAGAGCCAAGAATTCCCCCGAAGAGCACCGGAGTCGACCCCGCGGCTACGCCCGGAGGCTCAGGCCAGCATTGCTGGTTCAAGAAATTGAACCGTCAGACCAAGCCATAAGTGTCCTTGTGCTGAAGTTACTTTGCTGTATTTTCTTTACTTCTGTGTTGACTAAATAACTGATTTGATACAGTGCAAGGCGAACGATAGATCTAGCTCCGCCCGCTCAGACTGAGCAGCAACTGGAAACTAGCCCCGGAGTGGGGGAGATGCTAGTAGACCCCATCCTGGAGTCCCCGAGTGCTCAGGAGCACACGGGGGAGCCAATCGTTGCCCCTGGTGGGCTTAGTGGCAGTGAACGACTATCTACAATGGCGAACGAGTCGGCGATAGCACCTTCGGTAATGGTAGAATCTAGAGCGGAAAAGCTTTCGGCACCGAAGGAGCGGACGGCACTCCCCGATGCTTTGGAGGGCATGGTCGAACCCGCTATCCAACCACTAAGCCCCCCAGGTGGTGCCCCTGGCTGCAACAGAGGAGGACGAGGTGGAGGAGATCGTGCGTGACAAACCTTGACCCCAATCAGTCCGGATCCTCCCAAAGCACGGCGATGAAATAGTGATTATCGAAGAGGAGGACACCAACAAGGAGTTCAGGAGACTAGAGACTGCCCTTACCGGTATGATGAAACAGATCAAGGTTAATACTACGTCTGGAAAGGTCCTGGTTGTTTATTGGAATTGGATAATGATACTGTCATCGTGCATTTGCAGGAAATATCTCGAGTTGCCGAGCAGCGCCGCCAGCTGATAAAGCGAATGGAGCCCCTTGCTGAGGAGAACGAAAAACTCAAAGAGGCCAGGAACCTCTTGGAGAAGAATATCCAGAGGGCCCAACATGAACGAGACCTTGCGGAGTCCAACACGTGGGACCTACAATACCAGAAGGGCGTCCTGACTGAAAAGCTGGCTGCTATGTCCGAGTAGGTGTGGAGCTAGTCTGAGCAGCTGGCCGCTGTCTCCAGCCAACTGAAAAGTGCTTCCGAGCAGCTAGAGAGGAAAACCGAACAACTTAACAGTGTATCCAAATAGAAAGCAGGTACTGTATATCAATGAATGTACTTTTGTATTGCTAAATAGCCACATTTTCGGTGACAACTGTTGCGCTTGTAGAGCAAGACACTGAGCTCGGCCAAATGCGCCAGACCGTCGATCAGCTTCGCCAAGAGAAAGCAAAGGAAAAAGAGCGAGCGGACAAACTTGCTGAGGAGCTGAAAGGTGAATTCCTCCTTACCGGAATTACTGTTGAAGTAGCTTCCTTGTATAATGGATCATTGTAACGCTTGCAGGCTATCGTCATAAAGCCAAAGCATAGTTTGACGTGCTGGTGCAGGAGGCCAAGGTCCAAAAGGAGAACTTTGACGCTGTAATCGCTGCAATTAAGCCAGTGCTTGACTACGTCGACCTAGAAACGGCCGCTCAGCACGACGGCAGGTGGCAACGTCCCAACACCGTCATCCAAAGGTGCAAGGCAGCATAGGAGAACTTCAAGACCTTCAACCACGATGCCATTATGACCGTCGCTACCCATGTCCTCCCAGTTGTTCGGTCCCATTACCCGACCATCGACCTTCAGTCAATAGGGGGTGGGTTCACCGAAGGACTGAGCGACGCGGGGACCTAGCAGCTGGAGGATGAGGTGGAGGACACAGCAAAGATTTTAGCCGACGATATAGATTTGTTTGGTGAGACGGATGGTAATGGCGAAGCTTAGTAATCTGCTCATAGATTATCATCTGTAAAACCTTGATAGTGTAATTAGAACGCGCGAAAGCGCAAGAAACAATTATTTATCGAATAAATGTTACAAGGTGCATGTATATGCAATATATGCAATTTGCTTGTATTTCGGCGAAAAAATCTTGGCAATTTCAATCCTGACGCGATTATGCGTAGTTCAACTAGCATCTGAACAGTTGGTCTGCTACTAATCCCTATGGCCTTGGCTAGCCCATAGTCCATAACGTCGAGCGCGGAGCCCGTGCACGTGTAGGAGTAATAGGCGTGACCTAGGAACCATAGCCGACCACCCATGATGCAGAGCGCGGAGCCCGTGGCACGTGTAGGGAGAGATCGGTGATTGGGTCGTCTCCATAAAAAAATAGCGCGGAACATGTGCTGCTCGGTGGTTGTTGTATGAACTTGGAGATAAAGGTAGCATAAGCGACGTCTGAGCAATGTATTCGATGCTGAACTCTCGGCCTTGGCTGACCCATAGTCCATAACGTCGAGCGCGGAGCCCGTAGACATGTAGGACAAATAGGTGTGACCAAGGAACCGCAGCCGACCACCCATAACGCAGAGCGTGGAGCCCATAGCACGTGTAGAGAGAGATCAGAGACTGGGTCTTCTCCGAAGAGAATAGAAAAGAAAGGATGTTGCTCTCCGATCGGGAAAAGTGTTCGGCAATTTGGAGAAAACGTGTTCGGTGATTTTGGAGAAAACATGTTCGACGATTTTAGAGAAAACATGTTCGGCGATTTGGAGAAATGTGGTTGGCGCAGTTATGGCGATTACGTATTGGAGTTCGTTATGAAGTAGCATGGAGCTCGGCAACCGCGAGTGGATGTTAAACCACAATAGAGACAAAACGGAGACAAGTTATGGAGACCAAAACTTTACTCAATATAAAATTGGAGAGTACATATCTAGAGTGTTTCAAGGATAGAAACATATAAGGTGTTCGATGTGCCACGAGTTGGGAACATCGACTCCTTCTAAGTCACTTGGGCAATAAGACCCTGGTCGAGTAACATCTTTGACGACGTAAGGTCCTTCCCAAGGGGAAGAGAGCTTGTGCATCCCTTCAGTTTTTTGTTTTCTGTGGAGAATGAGATCGCCGACAGTAAATGAACGACCTCTGATGTTTCGATTATAGTACCTCCGCAAGCCTTCTATATATTTAGCTATACGGACGTAGGTGATTAGTCATTCTTCCTCGGCCCTGCCGACGTCCTCAGACCGAACAGCCTTGGCCTGCTCTTCATCATAATTTTCCACTCTAGGTGCTCGAAAAGTAATGTCCGCTGGTAGTATGGCTTCTAAGCCATAGACCAAGAAGTATGGAGTCACGCTGGTGCTGTGACTAGCTTGAGTACGTAGTCTCCAGACTACAGCTGGAAGCTCCTTGAGCCATCTCTCCGGGTGCCTTTCTTCTTTCTGATATAGTCGCTTTTTGAGGGCATCAAGGATCATGCCGTTCGCCCATTTGACCTGGCCGTTGGCTCTTGGATGGCAACGGAGACATATTTGATGGAGATGCAGCGGTCTTTGCAGAAGTCCTAGAAGTTATGGCCAGTAAACGTAGTTCCGAGATCGGTGATGATGCTGTTCGGTAGACCAAATCTGTGGATGATATCTTCGAAGAGCTCAACTACTTTCTTTGCAGTAGCTGAGACGAGCAGTTTATATTCAATCCACTTGGAGAACTTGTCGATGGCGACATATACGTACCGAAAACCACCTGGTGCTGGTTTGAAAGGCCCGATCATGTCCAGTCCCCAGCATGCGAAGGGCCAGGAAGCTGGGATGGTTTGTAGCACTTGCGCCAACACGTGTATTTGCTTAGCGAAGAATTGGCATCCTTCACAACATCGGACGAGGTCTTCTGCATTAGTGATGGTTGTGGGCCAATAAAAACTAGCTCGGAAAGCCTTGCCGACCAGTGTTCTCGAGGCCACGTGGTTGCCGTAGGAACCAGAGTTAATTTCGAGAAGTAGCTTTACTCCCTCCTCTTGGGTGATGCATTTCTGTAATATCCCTTCCTTGGCACTTTTCCTCATCAAGCTGCCATCCACCAGCACGTAAAGCTTGATTCGACAAACTAGGCATTCAGTTTCAATCTTGTCAGCGGGTACCTCAACGCTGGTGAGGTACTTGATGAATTGCTCCCTCCAATCGGCAACCGGCGAAGGTATCACAAGTACCAACTGCTCGGTAGGGGGAACCTCTTCGACTTCCTTATCTTCTTTGATGGATGGCACCAAGAGATCTTGAACAAAGACCCCTGGCGGGATCGTGGCGCGAGAAGAGCCCAGCTTGGATAAGTGATCGGTGAGCTGATTTTGGTCACGTACCACATGGTGATACTCGATGCCATAGAATTTTCCTTTGAGCTTCCTGATTTCGGCGCAGTATGCGTCCATCTTCTCACTGGAATAGGACCAATCCTTTTTGAGCTGGTTGATAACCAGTGCGGAGTCCCCGTACACCATGAGGCATTTGACGCCAAGCTCAACGGCTATACGGAGACCATGGAGACACGCTTCGTATTCCGCGGCGTTGTTGGAGGCTGGAAAGTGTATCCGGAGAACATAACGTAGCTTATCCTTGGTCGGCGTAATGAATAGAATGCCCACACCAGCACCATTGATGTTAAGGGCACCGTCGAAGTACATGACCCAGTGTTCGGGGCAAGTAGCGGTGATGGGCTCTTGGATCTCGGTCCATTTAGCGATGAAATCAGCAAGCGCCTATGACTTAATGGTAGGCCTACTTCTGAATTCGATGGAATAGGTGCCGAGCTCAACAACCCACTTAATGATGTGGCCATTGGCTTCTTTGTTGCAGAGAATGTCCCCCAGAGGGAACTCTGTGACCACGGCAATCTTGTAGTATTCGAAGTAGTGTCGGAGTTTGCACGACATAATAAGAATGGCGTATAACAGCTTTTATACCTGAGGATAATGAGTTTTGGGCTCATTAAGTACCTCGCTGATGAAGTAAATCGGATGTTGCACTTTATAAGCGTGCTTGGCTTCCTCGCGTTCGACGACAATAGCTGTGCTCACGACGCGAGAAGTAGCGACGATGTATATTAGTAGAGTCTCATCTGGATGTGGCCCCATCATGATCGGAGGCTTTGTTAAGAACACCTTGAGCTGCTCAAAAGCTGAGTCTGCCTCCTCCGACCAGGAGAATCGCTCGGAGGCCTTGAGGAGTTTGAAGAAAGGTAACCCTTTTTCGCCGAGGTGTGATATGAAGTGACTTAAAGTAGCCATGCAGCCTATAAGCTTCTGTATATCCTTGACGCATGTCGGCTATTTCATATTGGTGATGGCAGAGACCTTGTTAGGGCTAGGTTCGATACCTCGAGCACTGACGATGTAGCCCAGCAGTATACCGGATGGAACTCCAAAGACGCACTTTGAAGGGTTTAGCTTCCATCGATACTTGTTCAGGTTAGCGAAGGTTTCTTTGAGGTCGGCGATAAGGTTGTCGGCTGTCTTGGTCTTGACGACCACGTCGTCTATGTAGGCTTTGACATTGCGGCTGATCTGTTGGTCGAGGCACATCTGGATGGCCCTTTGATAGGTAGCCCCGGCATTCTTGAGTCCGAAGGACATAGTTCTTGTAACACCTCGGGTGTTTAAATATTAAAATCTGACATGTCATCATATGCATTGCAAAGCATTTGGCGTTTAGTGAAAACTTTGATATGCATTTACTAAAACAGGTTTACATTTGTGTAATGAGTGTTGAATTGTATTGTTTGACTCAAGTTCAAAGTTTGTCTGGGTTTTGAATTTTTCGAGAAAACCCCGCTTTTCAACATTTAAATCCTACCATGAAAATCCATTTCAAAATTTAAGCATATTTTGGGGTTGAGCCCAAAAGCAAAAGTGTAGAGCTTGACAAGTTATACAAAGTTTATTTTTGGAGTTTTTCAAGTTGTTTAGAAAAATTTGGAGTAATTCAAAAAGGCGTAATTCGTTAAATATCCCCTATTTGAATTTAAAAGATCATTTCAAAATGTAGACCGAATTAGGAGATGGTTATAAAAGCAAAGTTGTAGAACTTTTGAATTTGAACAACTTTTGTTTTTGGAGATTTTTGAGTTGTTATGAAAATTTGAGAGTAATTTGTGAATTTTGGCAAATGGCAAACTTGTAAATACTGTGAACAGTGTTCACCGCCGTAGCTACATGGCCGGCGACCTTCTTCGGCGTTCCAGGCGCGTCGTGGCCGTCCTTGGCGTCGCGCTGGCGTGGAAACGGCTCCGTCGTGGCTTCCTTGAGCTTCTAAGTCGCGTTATAAGAACCGAGACGCCGTCGTCGTCGTTTTTCTTCCTTCTCTATTTTTCTAGTCACCGCTGCCGTAGCTCCATCGAGCTCTCGCCATCGACCTAGCGCCATTGCCGTCTCGGCAAAGCGTGCTCCAGCTCCGTCGTATCCTTGCGCATCTAGCCAACCCACCAATTCAGCTAGTCTTAGTTGGGAACTCGAGTTGCATCGTCTTCTTCCTCACGGCCGGCAACTTCTCCGCCGAGCACGATTCGCCGCGGCCAGAGCTCCACGATGCATCTCCGTCCCTGGTTTTGGCTGATTCTGTTTCGTCTCGATGATGTAGTACCTAATCCATAGCTGGTTGCTCATTTTGACCACTGCAGTCGCCGGTACACCATCACCGACGACGATTAGCTCCGTCGTGCTTGCTCGGAACGTCGACCCACCTCTCCGTTGCTCCTTCGGCTTTGTGCTCTACTCGGTTGTGTTCAGCGTAAGCTGCTGGTGCTTCCTCGACCTTTAGTTTAACCGCTACCGGCCTGTAGCCGCCGGCGTAGCACTGCCGTGCCACCGCGTCCGCCATGGTCGGTGAAGTGCTCGGTTCGGTCCGTAATTGGTCGCGTTAGTACCATAGATCGATGCGCTGTGACGTAGTGATCATGTTAGTACCCTTGCCGTCACCGTTGGCCTCACCATCGGCGAGGAATCGCTGGTCAGCGCCATCACTGCCATGGTCAACATCGGAGATTAGGGATGACAGGTGGGGTCGGGTTGTCAGTGACTCAACGTTCAAATGGATTTTTCTATTTTCAGATTTGAATGAATAGTGTCTGTTTTTGTTATTTTTGTGTAGATTTATTTAAAGCTCCAAAAATTATGAAAATTTTTGTGTGACTTTTCTGTGATGTATAGTATTTAAGAAAAATATGAAATAATGTTTTTCAGTACTTTTTGAATGTGATAAAAATTGCTCAATTTATTAATAAATGGATTTCTATGATTTTTCTAGGCTGATTTAATTGTCCAAAAATTATGAAATTTGTTTTGCCACTTACTTATCATGTAATGAACATTTACAAAAATTTTGAGCTCAATTAGAATAAGTTGATTTATTTCATAATTTTGAATTAAATAATTAATTCATAAAAGCAAATAGTAACCTTTAATGATTTAGGTTTTTTTTTGAACTTTTGGATTGAGTGATGACCTTGGGTCATTTGTTGATAATGATCCTTGGCAATTGATATATGTGTTACGGAAAAGATTTAGTTTGTTTGACTTGCAACTGTACCACAAAGGAAAGTTGTATTCAAATTGTTAATTTTTGTATTCAGCATCGAGCATCATGTTTCGTATTCCGCATCATGTTAAACATGGCATTGTTATTACGTGTAGTAAACGAAGGTGAAAACGTGGTAGTTAATCAATCTGTTGAGGAGGTTAATCCATCTGTTGAGGTCGGATCGAATACCTGTGAAACGTCGCAGGAACCGGACTTTTCCGTCAACGAAGGCAAGCCCCGGATGCATACACCCCTACCTTGTGTTTTATAAATTAATTTCGCTTTTGCTTTTCGTTACTGCATTGAGTGATTAGAAGTTAAGCAAAAGCCTGATTGGTGCATTACCATCCTTGTTATTCCGTATTTACCATAATACCAGTTTTAAACTCATATATGCCTAGTCTTGCTTAGCTATGCGTAGAACGATGAAAGTCGGGTGACTACCTGCCACCTACAAGTTTTAAATGGAACATTGGTTAATTATGTTAGCATGTGATATGGGAATGTGGAGTAATAAATCTAGACCGGGCGGACTTGGTGTGTGTGTGAGCCACAAGATATGGAGGTCTTGTGAGCGGGTTCTTTCCGCCTGTGTCGATTAAGGCACGTCCGTTGTTGAATTGCATGAGGTGAGAATTTGTAGTACTAACCACATACTCCGGTAAGCCTTTACTCGGCTATTCTGTTATGAGAATGGCTACTCGCGCACTGGGAGTGGAGAGATGGCGGGAATAGCGTGTACCCACGTGGCCATGGGCTGGAATGGTGGAGTACTGTATTCTCGGGTGGCGCGGACCCGTTCTTGTTTTAGAGGATCTAAGGGTAGGTTGGTATATGTAGGTCGGGGACCTACATATGTCGTGTGGTCTGGAATCCCTAGCTGGGTTGTTTAATCGGTTCGAATCATCGTTGCTCCTTGGTTATGGAGACTCAACTCACTGTTCATCATCGTAGTATTAATAACTGGAACTTGAATAGAGCTTGTGAAGGTGTTGGATATGAAGTTTCATGATCTCAGTGCGGATCGTGTCAGCTTTGTATATAATTCTTATGAAGTTTTCTATATAAAGAACTTTGATCATTGTTAAAGCTATACCTTGAATCCCTGAGCCTGCATTCCTAAGTTATCAGTTAATAATTCGGTTAAGTCTTGTTGAGTACTTTTGTACTCAGGGTTCGTTGACCCTTGTTGCAGGTGAGCCTCATGAGCAGATCTGTTTTGGATCGTGCTGCATGACTATCGTTCGTTCTGACGATGAGAAGTAAATGTGTGATCCTTGGGCAGGATGTTTATTTTGTGTGTTATGTATATGTTAATGATGCCACTCCACTACTACTATGGTTTGTAATAATTATCGAACTTAGTTTGTAAGGTTTAAAACAACTGGTTTGTAAACTATGTTATCGTAAGACTTCCGCTGTTTTTACTCTGGTGTCGATATTTGAATAAATATTGTAATATTGCAATAACTCTGTAACGTGATCCTGCTCAGAAATCGTGGATGATTCGGGGTTCCCTGAGGACACCCGACAGTCTTTTTAAGTTCATGGAAACATATGCATAGATGTTAATGGTCGTCGGATAGTGACAGGTGCATGTGGGCCCTATAACTTAGGAGGTTCTGCCACAGTTCTGTAGCAGTATGCACCGAAAGGCGTAATGAACGACGTCTTGATCTTGTCTTCTTCCTTGAGGGAGATCTATTGATAGCCGGAGTAACAGTCAAGGAAGGAGAGTAGTTCAAGCTGGCGGTAGAGTCTACAACCTCATCTATCTGAGGCAGGCCGAAGGGGTCTTTAGGGCAGTGTTTGTTAAGATCAGTATAATCAACACACATTCTCCATTCTTTATTCTTTTTTCGAATGAGAACAGGGTTTGCTAACCAATCTGGATGATACACTTCTTTTATAAACCCGGTAGCTAAGAGCCATTTTATTTCTACCCTAATAGCCTCCTTCTTGTCTGGCGTGAATCGGTGGAGTTTCTGCTTGATCGATTTGGCGGTCGGCGAGACATTCAAGGAGTGCTCGATCTTCTCCTATGGTACCCCCGGCATGTCTACAGGTTTCCAAGCAAACACATTGGCGTTGGCACGTAAGAAGGAGACGAGCGCGCTTTCCTATTTGGGGTCAAGGTGAGCCCCAATCTTCATGGTCTTGGAGACATCGTCGAGGCCGAGGCCAACCTCCTTGATTTCCTTGGACTTAGCAGAGGCACGAGGAAGCTCCAGCTCTAGGATCTCCATGTCATCGGCGGGCGCTGTCTTGGCTTCGGCGACCATGCTAGCCATCTGGATGGAGAGGTTGGTGGCTTCGGCGAGAGCGAGACTCTCTGTCTTGCAGGCGTAGGCAACGGAGAGGTTGGCCCATAGAGCCATGACTCCTACAGGCGAAGGCATTTTTGTCACCAGATATGCGTAGTGCGGTACGACCATGAACTTGGCCAGAGCTGGCCGACCAAGTATGGCGTGGTAGGCGGTGTCGAAGTCAGCGACGTAGAGGTTGATATGCTCAACGCGGTAGTTGCTTGCCATGCTGAACTATACTGGTAGGGTGATCTCTCTAAGTGGTCTAGATGCCCTTCTAGGTACCACACCCTAGAAGGAGTCCGAGGGTGTGAGATCCGTTACCGCGAGGCCCAACTCCCTTAGGGCCCCGATGAAGAGTAGGTTCAAAGCACTGCCACCGTCAATGAGGACTTTTTTGAAGAGCACCTTCTAGATGGTTGCGTCGAGGACGAGGGGGAAACGCCCTATGTAGGGTATGTCTGCCCACTGGTCGGCCCTGCTAAAGGTGATGGGGACCTTAGACCATGGGCGATAGCTGGGGTTGGCGGTGGTTTCCTCTGAGGTGATGGCGAGCACTCATCGAGCGGTGAGCTTTCATTCTCTTCTACTCTCAGTGGAGGTGAGGCCCCCGAAGATGGTGGCGACCACCTTATCGTGGTCCTGAAAGGCATTATTGTTGCCCCCAGGTGGTCGGTGACCTCCAGCTCAATCGTTGGCATCATCATCGAGCCTCTTGTCCTAGAACTCCTTAGCCAGACCAATGCAGTCCTTCATCTTGTGTTTGGCATTCTTGTGAAGAGGGCATGGGCGTCGAGGATCTTTTGGTACTGTTTGTCGTAGTTGCGCTTGGCGTGAGGTTGACTAACGGCGGCGACGATGTGTTTTGGCCGGCGGCAGCGATTTTGGCTAGGCTTGTGTCCTCACCGATCACAGCCACTGTTGTGATGGTAGCTATGGTCGTCAGGGCGGCGATCGCTGTGGCGCCGGTCGTCGGGGCGGTCATCATAGCGGTGAGACGAGCGATGAGTGCCTACATCCTCGTTGAAGCGCACCTCGGCTTCCTCGGCATCGGCGTACTGGTTGGCCATAGTGATCATCTCGCCGATATCGGTGGGAGGCTTGCGGTTGAATTTGGAGCAAAGCTCGCGATGGTGGAGTCCTCGGATAAAGGCGGTGATGACCTTAGCTTCCGTGATGTTGGGAATAGAGTTCCTCATCTTGGAGAAACGTCGGATGTAGCTACGGAGGAGCTCGGATGGCTTTTGGTTGATGCGGCTGAGATCATGCTTGGTGTCGGATCGAGTACACGTGGCCATATAGTTGTCGGTGAAGACTTTTTTTAGCTCTTCCCATGATCCGATGGAGTCCGGCGCAAGGCTGGTAAACTAGCTCATGGCGGGTGGCGTGAGCATGACGGGGAGATAATTCGCCATGATGCTGGTGTCTCCTCCGGCGGCTCAAACAGCAGTGGCGTAAGCCTGTAGCCACTGAGTTGGGTTCATTCTTCCTTCATAGGGCTTGACACCAGTGATTATAAAACCACAGGGCCACTGGAGTGTTCGGAGCACCCTAGTGAAAGCTGGGGGCCCCTCAGGGTTGTTAACACCATCTTCTATGGCATTGCGGTCAAGGATAGGCTCAAGGGCTGAGTCCGGGTTGCCGTACTCCTTTTCGTACTCCTAGCGGCGACGTACTTTGTCTTCATGGCGACCTAAGCGACGTTGCTCGATATGCCATCACGCATCCCGAAGGTTGCTGAGATGCACTTGAGCATCTCGTTTGACCTCTTGGTCATGCTGGCGATGGTGTTCGGTGCGATGGCCCCTGCTTCCCCCTAGAGAGGTAGCGACTGGTCGGCGAAACAGCTTTGACTAGGGTGGTGATTGGATCTTGGCACAACTGATTGGTGAATTGTGCTCGTAGAGCACGAAGGTCTCTGATCCTCATAAATCTCATTGACCTAACAGTGAGCCACTTTAAGCATGGCGGCGATCTTGGTGAGCTCGAGTGTTTGAGGGAAACAAGCGATCTCGTTGGTGGCTACTACCAGATTGGCGCTTGGAGTCTTGAAGACATCGTGGCCGTCGATGCGGAGAAATTCTTCGTCAAGGTCGCGGTGAAGCGGGAGCGGTCTTCCTTGTGAATCAAGACGATTATCCTGAGCAGCCTCAGCCCTCGCAATGGCTGCCTCATTTTCTCGGCGCTGCGCGCGGTTGACGTTCTGGTTCTCCCGAGGAACGCGCTCCTCCTCAGTTTCGCCATTCTGAGGAGGGCTATCGATGCTGACGTTGAAGATCGCACCACCCTAGAAGGGTGGAAGGAGAAATTGCTCAGAGAAGGTTTCAACGAGGGTCTCCATAGAGCCCTAAGACTCGGAGCCCGGAGTTTCTTCCGGGATGGTCTGGAGGGGCACCCCGGGGCTTTGGCCTAAGTGTAGCATGTTGATGGCTAGCGGAAGCTGGATGGCGACCTGTTCGGCGAGTAGACGGGCATAATCCACCTGGTCGGCGAGTTTGCCCCTCAGAGTGTGTTGGTAAGCGGCGGCGGCATTGGTGAACCCAAAGGATAGGGCCATAACCCCTGTAGTTTTCTGAGCAGCCTCCAATAGATCTAGATCGAAGGGTGGTCGGCGCCGAACCAGAGTGTCCAGAGCCAATTCGGCGATGGAGAGACAATCAGCGAGCTTCAGTCCAACCCAATCGATGGATTCGATCAGATCGTCATTGTTGATCTGCCTCCTCTGGTAGCGAGGAAACGGACGGCGAGTCGTTGCTGAAGGAGACCTCAGAATCAGCTCCAAGATCAGATCTACAGTTGCAGGTGCATGGGTGGTCGGTGTAGAACCAATCTACCCCAACTCGAGGAGCTGTCCGACTCCATCAGCGTTGATGACCCACGAGATGGATCCGATTGGGAAGAGCTAGCCGGGCTACGGAAGGGACAAAGAGCCTATGGAAAAAGTCATCTTGTTCGATAAGGAAACAGCACGCACACCCCTACCTGGCGCGCCAACTGTCGATAGAATATCGTTGGTAGTCCTCCGAGGGGTATCCCATGAAGGTAGATTGATCAGCAGAGGAGCGTAAGATCAAGAACAAGAAGGCAACAGAGACACATGAGTTAGACAGGTTCAGGTCGTCAGTATGACGTAATACCCTACTCCTGTGGTCTGTTGGTTTGTATTAGCTATCGTATGATATGCCGTGATTTTGGAGGGGGTGCCTGCCTGCCTTATATAGTCTAGAAGGCAGGGTTACAAGTCGGTTAGATCTGAGAGATAACCGGAAAGTAATAACTGATTACAGGAATCTTGGGATCATACATATCGTAACAGATCTCGTAGTATCTTCTAGATATCTTCCCGGTGTCTTGCAGAAGGCACCGAGCAGAGTCGTGCCCCGCAAGGCTTTGTCTTGTGGGCTAGGCCACCCCTAGGGGCGCAGCCCATGTGGCCTACCGTGGGTATCTGGGGTCGTACACCCCACACTTAGTATGAGATACAAACCTTAATTATTTTTTTATTGACCGATATAATCGCCAAACTACTTGTGATGGACTTTATTTTTTAGATCTGGATTCTTATAAGAGAAACATGTAATTATTGAGGTGGCATTGTCTATAATTACTATTTTTCAAATATTCTCACAACATGAACAGACTAGTACAATGCCTAGAATGGGTCTAGGTCAAAAAGAAAAATGCAAAATGCAAAATGTGCACTAACTTCACTAATCTCAACAAATGTCGTCCGAAAAATGACTCTCCACTACCAAAAATTGACACAACGGTGGACTTCACTACATGATGTGGAATGTTGAATATATTAGATTGTTGCATATGATTGATTGTACAAGGGGGTGTTCATGTTTTTCTTTATATTGTACAGAGGACAGACACATTGATCTGGTCCTAGTCGGTTACGACAAAAGAGTTCTTGTTGTTGTTTTGTGAACCGACGAGTGAATTTATATGTGTCGCGCTGCTCTAGGAAGATGATGGTAACATCCAAAGACATAAGGAATTATACTGGTTTAGGCCGAAGCCCTACGTCTAGTCTCAGAGAGAGTTTGAGTGCGTGTTCCTCGATTGAATGCTCTGAAGTTCTTATAATGGGATGTGTAAGCCAAGGGAAAGACGTAGAAGGGGTGAGGAGAGGGACTTTCGAATAAAGTCTCGAGAGTCCATCCCCTTGGTTGGGAGGCTTGGCCGCCCATATATAGAGTCCGAGGGCTAGGCCAATACAGAGAGAGAGGTTCTCCTGACCGAGTGGTCGTGAGCCTGAGGGAGGGGAAAACTAGTAAGCTTGACTTGCAAGAAAGGCCGTCTTGTCTTGGCGTCAGTGCACGTCTCGGCGTGGTTGTCATCATGGTCTTGTTCCCACGTCATGGCATGCACGTGGCGTGATGCTACAGTGCCGGTCGTGACCACACTATTGGCACGATGGTGGTTCGTCAATTGTCCTACGCGACAGGAGCTTGTTGTGGCCTCCGTCATCATCTCATGTTCTCCCAGTGGCGTCATGGCGATAGTATGGAAGTAGGTAGCCGCTCCCGGGTTGTCGGTCGCCTTTCCTGGTCGTAGTACCAGTGGCCTCGACCCTGATCTACGAGGTCGAGGGCCCTAGTGGCTTGGGTGGCCTCAAAAGTCAAGGTCACGG
Organism: Miscanthus floridulus; assembly: GCF_019320115.1. NCBI lineage: Eukaryota > Viridiplantae > Streptophyta > Magnoliopsida > Poales > Poaceae > Miscanthus > Miscanthus floridulus. The sequence goes on along the minus strand of NC_089598.1, from coordinate 64,626,933 downwards.
TCATGTGCCCCAGCCCGTAGTGGGTGGGGTCGTATGCCTATCTCATCGGGCCGTATTTGGACAGCGGGATGCCGTACCGGTCATCACTGCCTAGTGGTGTTGTCTTGTCCGTGCAGGGATGTGTAGGGATGGCGCCTGTCCCCGAGAATGATGTCCCCTTAGTCTTGGTAGAGTGACTGAAGCATGCCCATCCTTGTCAGGGTTGGCGTGCTTGATAGGGCGTGACCCCTCTTTGTCCTTCCTGGGGGTTGATACGGAGGAGAGGTCGTGCGGTGCTATGTAGCGTGTGGTGGAAGGAGAGAGGTTGTGATGGATCATTTGCTTTAGTGTCCAGCCCAGGAGCCTCTGTGGCTTTGGTGTGCTGCGATTGCTGGGCCTCAGCTAGTTGGGCCATCCAAGAGGCTATCTAATCAGTGTCTTGAGATACCTGGGGTGTCATAACCCTGATAGTAGCCCCTGAGCATCTTCATGATCTTAGAGTGATCATGGAGATGCTGAGTATTTAGTGCGTGGTGCGCGTGTACCTAAGGTCGTGGTAGTCCTGAGCTCGGAGCTCGACTCCTTGCTGGTTCGAACGTTCAATGTGGTAGGTGGCTGTTGCGTGCCATCTTGTCAAGTCGCCTTGATGGCCAGGTACATGTCTGCCCCACTGAGCCCTGCTGTGTCCGGGTACCACGCATGAGGGGTTTGAGATCCAGACTGAGCCGTTCGGTCTTGTTGACTTTGTATCGGCTCCATCTTTTAGAGGTTCTCGATTTTCTCAATCCCACGTGGGCTCCTGACGATAGTCATGGCCTCCCGTTATTCGCCACATGGCTTGGGAGTCACGGGTTGCATAGAGCACCCTTGGGCCTATAAATAGGGACTTTCCTTCTGTTTGAACTACTCTTGACCACGCATCTAAGTTACCTTTAGATTTCTAGAGCTACTGAGCCCAAGAGAAGTAGTGTTCAGTGGGAGTTTTTTGAGAATGTGACCCGCTAGGGGTCGGTTGCGTTGGTGTTGATGGTAGTTAACACTCATCATAAACTATCAATACAACTTGTATAATTGCATGAAAATGATCACCAACATAGGTCTAGGGGTTTTAACTACAAATTCCACAATTTTTGATGAATCTATGTTTTTATGAGGATTTATTCAGAAAACGAGCAAGGTGGAACCAATCGTCAAAGCAAATCACGTTTCTCCGCGATGAAACCGACTTAAAAGAGTCTTGAATCATCCATAAGACAAATGCACTGCGACCCGACCCAAGAGGTGACTGGGTAGGACCGGCCAGCCCCACCTATAGGCCGGTCAGCCTCCTTGGCCCACCTATTAGCCTTCGCTTTGAATGTCGGTTCTTCATCGCCTCCTAGATTCAATCTACACCGTTGCTCAAGGCTGGTTCGCATCGAGGGCTCAGATTTGACGTTGCCATGGATACATGGACCCATAGGACTCCTAGTGCCCCCTATAAAATGCCTCCCATACCTTCTCTCTGAGGGCATCCTCCTGCAATCCTCCATCATTTTAAGAGATCAAGAAGAAGAACCTCAGAGCTCCACAAATATTCATAGGCATAGCTAGCTAAGTTAGATCTAGAGAGAGGCAAGCTCTTTGTTTGGATTCCTGATCTTGTCAAGAGCTTAGCTTGGTAAAGCCTCTTGTATCCTTATTTTGCTACATCTGCTATGACATTGTTCTTAATATTATTCATGTTCTTAGTTATTATGTTTATAGTTTACTTTGATTATATGCTTGGTATAGCTAGAGTTATCGTTATGTTTATGCATAAGTTCACAAAGCGCTCACTTTTATGTACATACGGGGTGAGTGATCGACATTGTGTAAGCATGGTGCTTATACGTTATTTACCTACGGATGCACCTTACATTCCGGATCATGTGATAGATCGCGAGAGTGACATACTTGTTGAGTCATTTTGTAGTCCACCTCCCATTTGTTGGCCAAATAGGGCCTGGTTGCGAAGGAAGGTAGGCTTTGTTCTTGATCTTTCTTAGTAATGTCCCTTATGTGTAGATATGAAGTTAATCTTTAGCCATGATTATTAAGTATATATGCACATCAATGTATGCTTTGACTTGTAACTAGAATAACTTAGGAATTAATTTTTCTATTGTATCTAGTTAGTCTTGCTATTACTATCTTATAGAGTACTCTGAGTGTTACATTTATCATATATATATATTATCTCTTTGATTTACCCCTGTTTAGAGTAGAAGGTTGGTTGGTTCATCCATCATAAGTATAAGTTATCAATATATTTTCTTTGTCAGTCCTTCTCTGAGGTAAAATATAAATAACGATACCTGGAATACTCCCAGGTGAAATGCTACAATGATATATCTGTGCGCTTGCAGATTCCTCAAATATATATATTCTTTGTAAATTATAAATGTCATTATTAAATACCAACAGTTGCCCGGAGGTCGGTGTTGATTCATCTAGCAACGGTGCTAGGAGGACGCTTGCGAGCAGGAGGTGGAGAGACGGTGCAGCCGCCAAACCTGCATCCATGCGACTTCGTCCTTCCCCGAGCCCTATGGGCTCAGGTGCACGATGTGGCCATTGGCTAAGGACGGTTTCACCGTGTTATCCTTGTCGCGGGGGACACGATGGTGGTGCACTCGTGCTCTGGAGGTCAGGCAGCCCCATCATGGATATGATGGTTCTCTCCTGCCCACACGACCCTTCGTGCGTGCCCCGATGGTATTATGCTTGAAAGCCCTCGGGTGCCCGTCGAGGTGTCTTCAGAGCCGGTGCGTCCTTTATACCCCCACTTGCTTCCGACTCCCTCCATTATCTTTTATAGGGCGTCTGCCAATTTCTCGCTTTTGATACAATATAGGGCGGGCCGGCTTGTTGAGGCTAGCTGTTAACGTACACAACGCGGGATTATGAAGGATTGGCGTTGGAATGCTTGACCGGTTGCCAAAAGAAACCGCTATTATTGGTTCATGCTTATCCACTCCGCGTGCATGCATGCATAGAAAGTAAACTCATCCAATCAAAATGATCCAAGAGGCAAATTTAGGACCACATTAGCCTGGCACTCGGCATCACATTAAATTCTCTGGTCGCTTTCTCTTTGCTCCTTGGTATCTGGGATTTCTATGCTCACGCCTAAGAAAAGATAATAGAGGGAGTATGCTCCAGGAGACGAAATGCCACAAGAAGGTTCGCAAGATGTTCTTTTCTACCTTGTCCTTCTATGTTTGTGGCACGGGCTTCTAGAGCTGTAGGTGATTCCACCCTCGTGGTGGTGCCGGGTTCTTATACCTTGTGTGCAGCTTGGTCGCACTTATCCTGTGGAACAGTTATCGTTTTAATCTTCAAACCTAGTTTGCCTGTGTATCCTTTATTTGTACCTTTCTTTTCTTTTTTACTCTTTTTCAATCGAGGAACCTACCATTCAAAACATTTATGCTCCCAAGGGCGAGTTCGTAGAACCACCATAATCCTCAAAGCCAATCACAGTTTCTAGTTACGAGCTCCACCTTGACTTTACACCATAATCCTCAAAGCCAATCACAGTTTCTAGTTACGAGCTCCACCTTGACTTTATAGCCATGGTTAAGGAACAAGCCTTCTCGGGGTTAGATTATGAAAACCCCTATCATTAGCTAAGAGAGTTTGAGCAGCTCTGTGCTTGCCTGACCATTTCAGGTATGTCAGAAGAAACACTTCGGTGGAAGTTGTTTCCTTTATCACTTGATGAGAGGGCGAAATAATGGTACGCCCACAACATAGGGAAGGTAGCTGGCGATTGGGAAGAACTAAGGAACATATTCTATCTTGCGTTCTTCCCTATATCCTGAATCGCTGCCCTACGGCAAGAGATACTCAACTTCCAACAAAAAGAGAAGGAATCCGTAGGTGCAGCTTGAGACAGATTCTCAATTTTAATGAGATCTGGTCCAGACTTGTCTATACCCAACCATGTGTTTTTGCAGCATTTCTGGTTAGGACTAGCAAGGAATCTGCCCTACAGCTCGATATAGCTACCGGTGGTTCGTTTACCCATAAAACCACAGCGGAAGGAGAAGCTCTCCTAGACCGCATTCTAGAGAACACTCCCCCGCTAGAACCCCTCCGTGTAGAGCCTGAGCTAAGCCATGAGGAAGTCTCTTCAGATGAGGTGAACCCATAACACCCTTAGGGAGACTCTCACCTGAACCAGAAGTTCCAGAGGAAGGTTTCCAACCTTTGGACTTTCCATATTTCGTGGACAAATTTTTCAAAGATTTCAGAAATATCTCTAATTATTCATGCCAAAGAAGGCCACCAGTCCCTATCATTCCTTGCGATCCCTTGGACAAAGAAGTTTTTAGGGAATCCATCAAGGAATTGACCTCTATTATGAGTAGTGAATGGGTAGATGAGGGACAGCTTTTTTCTAAAGAAATTTAGATTCACGCCCCTCCCTACCTATACGCTGTAAAATCCAAGGGAACTGGGTGGATATGTTGTACAATCCAACTATAGGAGCAAACCTCATGTCAAAATTCTTCGCACTCACGTGTTTGGGCAAAGAACCTCGTGTCCCAATAGTCAAGTCCTTTAGAATTGCCCCTCAATCCAGCCTAAAAGGATTTGGGATTCTACACAACATAACCCTCAACCATGGCAATGTCGAAACCCTCGACTTCCATGTCTTTGACATCATGGATTTCAACATTTTGATAGGGCATCCCCTAGAAAAACTCTTCTTAGACCCTCCAAAAATAGGGGATCTGGACGTAAAGCTGGGGAGAGACACCTTTACCATTCCTATCACAAGAGCCAAAAACTCGGTGGTAGACTCTCTCCCCTATCCTAGCTTGCCCAAGGAAGTTATGTCGGTTTTACCCTTTGATTCTCCTGAGTCGTCCTTAGAAAAGGATGTGGAACTCTTCATAGAAGAAGAGGATGACTTAGGCGAAAGCATAGATCTTCCTCAAAAGGAAGCACCGGCATGACCTCCGGTTGAGCTAAAACCCCTACCAGCTGGCTTACGCTATGCTTTCCTAAATGGCGATAAAGAAACTCCTATAATCATTAGTCATAAGCTTTCTAATGAGGAGACGTCTAAACTCATCGCCATTTTAGAGAAACATAGGTTGGTTTTCAGGTATTCTTTGCAAGATCTCAAGGGGATTACTCCAACTCTCTATAACCATTGCATTCTGATAGACCCTTCGAGTACACCATCTCAAGAGCCTCAGCGTAGGCTAAATAATGCGATGTGAGAAGTCGTGAAGAAAGAAGTCCTCAAGCTTCTTCATGCTGGGATAATCTATCCCATACCACATAGCAACTAGGTTAGTCCTGTCCAAGTGGTTCCCAAGAAAGGAGGCATGACGTTCGTTGAAAATAATAAAAATGAACTAATCCCACAACGAACCATCATGGGGTGGAGAATGTGTATTGATTACCGAAAACTCAATGCGGCAACAAAGAAAGACCACTTCCCACTGCTTTTCATTGATGAAATGTTAGAACGGTTGGCGAAGCATTCTTTCTTCTGTTTCCTTGACGGGTATTTGGGATATCATCAAATTCCCATCCACCCCGATGATCAGAGCAAGACGACATTTACATGCTCGTATGGAACATACACTTATGATAGAATGTCATTCGGGTTGTGTAATATGCCCGCGTCATTTCAACGGTGCATGATGTCTATTTTCTCAGACATGATAGAGGAAATCATGGAGGTTTTCATGGATGATTTTTCAGTCTATGGCAAAACCTTTGACCACTGGCTGGAGAATCTAGACAAAAGTCTTGTAGAGATGCCAAGAGAAGGACCTAGTACTCAACTAGGAAAAGTGCCACTTCATGGTTCGTTAAGGCATCGTTCTTGGCCACCTTCTGTCCGAGAGGGGGATTGAGGTAGATAAGGCCAAGATAGAGGTCATTGAGCAGCTACCAATCCCCATGAACGTGAAAGGAATCCACAGCTTCCTACATCATGTAGGGTTCTATAAGCGGTTTATCAAGGATTTTCAAAAATCGTTAGACCCCTCACGAACCTGTTAGCTAAGGATGCACCTTTTGAGTTCACAGATGAGTGCTTAAACGCTTTTCATACTCTTAATAAAGCACTCATCTTAGCGCCAATCATCCAACCACCCGATTGGTCGCTGCCGTTCGAGATCATGTGTGATGCTAGTGACTATGCTTTTGGTACGGTCCTTGGCCAAACTAAAGATAAGAAGAATCACGCAATCACATACGTTACAAAAACATTGATAGGAGCACAACATAAACTATGCTACCACAGAAAAAGAGCTCTTAGCAGTTGTTTTTGCTATCGACAAGTTTAGGTCTTACTTAGTGGATGCAAAAGTTATCATTTATACTGATCATGATACACTTAAATATTTTCTCACTAAGAAAGACGCTAAACCTAGATTAATAAGATGTGTTCTCTTACACCAAGAATTTAACGTTGAAATAAAAGATAAAAAGGGAGTAGAGAACATTGTCGCCGATCATCTATCGCGTTTGCAAGTCACTAACATGCAGGAACTCCCAATAAATGACTTGCTACGCGACGACATGCTACTCAAGGTAACGGACTCAAACCCGTGGTACACAAACATCGTGAACTTCATGGTTTTAGGATATGTACCACCGGGCAAAAACAAAAGGATGCTGCAAGCAGAAAGCCGACATCACCTTTGGGACAACCTATACGCTCTGATGGCCTATTGAGGAGATGTGTACCCATGGCAGAAGGAATCATCGAGAAATGCCATGCAGCACCATACGGAGGCCATTACAGAGTATTCCGCACAAAAGCCAAAATCTGGCAGTGTGGGTTCTTCTGGCTGATGATGTACAAAGACACCAAGGAGCTCATCTGAAGGTGCTAAAAATGCCAGGTGCAAGGTGGCATCACAGCTCGCAATGCAATGCCCCTCCACTACAACCTACAAGTTGAGATCTTCAATGTTTGGGGCATTAACTTCATGGGGCCATTCCAAAAGTCCCATGATAGCGAGTACATCCTTATCGTCGTCGACTATGTGTCAAAATGGGTGGAAGCCCTACCGTGCAGAGCTACTGACACCAAGCATGCAAGGAAGATGTTTCATGAAGTGATCTTCCCTAGCTTTGGAACACCATGAATAGTGATAAAGCGACAGAGGACCCACTTCATTGACAAAACCTTTAGATCCTTCCTAAGAGAGCTTGGGGCCAAGCACAACATTGCCACCCCGTACCATCCTCAAACAAGCGGTTAGGCAGAAATTTCAAATAAACAGATCAAGAATATTCTGCAGAAAACGGTCAATGCAATGAGAAAAGGATGGAAAGATAAGCTACCTGATGCACTTTGGGCATACAGGACAGCTTATAAAACTCCCATTGTCATGTCATCATTCTAGCTAGTTTATGGAAAAAGCTGCCATCTACCAGTTGAGCTTGAACACCGAGCTCACTAGGCCATAAAGAGCTGGAACATGGATGTGAAGCTAGCCGGTAGAAATCGTCAAAAACAAATTGCCGAGCTAGAAGAATGGCGAGAGAAGGCATACCACAGTGCCAAGCTCTACAAGGATGAACTAAGAGATGACACGATCACCGAATCCAATACAAAGAGTTCAAGGAGGGAGTAAGGTTCTTCTGTTCAACTCCCGAGTCAAACTCTTCGGTGAAGGAAAACTAAGAAGCAAATAGCAAGGACTGTACACCGTCATCAACACCTCATCACACGGCGCGATCACCATCCAGGATGATGTCGGTAACATTTTCAAAGTTAATGGTCAACGTTTAAAAGTATTCCTAGAGCCTTCTTATAACGCTAACTTATAAATAGATAGAATAGATTTAATTGCTTTTGATAAATTTATTCAAAACTTATGAAAATTTAAAAATTAATTATGCTAACATATTCTTTCATTTACTTAAAATATAAAAATACTGTTTTATCTTTCTAAGCAAGCAATAATGGTCAAATGACCCTTTTACCCTCACTAGACAAATCATGATTCTTGCTTGATTTTTTGCTGATCACATGAATATTAACTCATTAATACAAAATCATGTGAAATTTGAAATATGAATATTCTCTTGATTCACCATGATCATGTGCATCTCACTCTCACTCACTGATCCCGCTAAATAAAAATCCGACACCAGCATCTCTAGGATCACCATGCATGCACACGCACCTGGACGAAAATCCAGGCCAGGAGGAGGACCTGGGGGCCGCACCCATGGTGCGGCCGCACCACCCGTGGCTCTTCTTGCCTCCAATCTTCTTCCACATCTCGTTGATCCTCTGGTAATCATGTCTATGGCGGTGCTTGGTTTGTTTCCTTCACGGTAGAGGCCCGAGCTCCTATATAAACCACCCCATAGTCTCTCCTCTCTTCACACCAAGCTTCAAGCTTTCTCCTCTCCCTCCACTTAGCACTTAAGTTCCAAAAGCTCAGCAATGGCCAGCCATGCCCTCGCTTTGTACATGGCCTCCAGCTCCACCTATGACCTTGATGGAGTGCCACTGTCCATCGACTTAGTGCCCGAGAGCTCCTACGTGAGGGAGGAAGCTATTATTATTAGAAATCATTATGAATTCCAACCATGTAATGCACCTATCATTTTATAATTGAATAAATCTATTATTATTAGAAATATTTGTTGCACTTGTTTTCTTATTCTTTTTGTTATAATAAAAACATGTAAGAAAATAAGTGTGGGGGAAGAACCACACTCACCTCCAACTCAGTTGCACAAATGTTGGTTCAAATTCAAATTCGGTCTGTGCAACTTTCTCTCTTACTCCATATTTAATAGAAGCTTTGAAAATAAATAAACTAAAAAGAAAATACTCCATCTCCATGTCTTCCTATGATTAAAAAGTTTGCATACTTTTTATTCCTTGCTAATATTCCTAAAAACTTGTGAACACTTATCAATAGGGAACCCATTTTATCTAAGTAATTGACTGTAACATCCTAAAATTTGCACTCTTTTAAATAGCTAAATTGATTTATTTATGCAATTATGTGTGCATACAAATGTAGGAAAATAATAATTTTATAAAACTAAAATCAAATATAAGATTAGCTACAAGTGATGTATACATGCTGCTGCATATCATTTTGTGAATGTTTGGAATTTATTAAAGATTTCAAAAAGAATTGAAATTTAAATTTAAAAATGGATTTGGAAAATTGTAGAAAAAGAAAAAGAAAAGAATCATTTTACTCTCCCTCCCTTCTTGATTTTCGGCCCACGGGCTTTCTCTCCTCACCGCGCGAGCCCAGCTTTCCCTCGCAGCCCAGCGCCAGCCGCCAGCCCTTGCGCGCTGCGCGGCCCAGCACCGCTGCCAGCCCAGCATAGCCGCCAGCCCAGCACAGCCGCCAGCCCAGCCGCCGCGCCTTCCTCGCGCCCGCAACCGCTGACCGCCCAGCCCCACATGTCGGCGCCATCCCCTTCCCCGCGCGGCTCGGCAACCGCCCGCGCCCGGCGTCTGAGCAACCGCCGCCCACGCTCCGTGCGTCGTGGGAGCGTCCCCCCTCGCTCCTCGGCCTTGATAAATAGGAGCCGAGCCCCCCCACGCGCCCCGTGCTGCTCCCCCGCGCCGTTTTCTCTCGCGTTCACACCTCGGAAGCCCCAGCAACCGTGCACGGAGGAGCTCCATCGGCCACCGTCCTCGCCGTCCGCGTCGCCGCCTTCTCCGAGCCTCCCCGTCCTCGTTTTTCCCCGCGGTGAGAATCCCCTCGCTCTCCTCTTTCTCCCAGGCCCCTTTTCTTTGGCGTTAGAAGGTTCCTAGCGCCGTAGCCGCGAGCTCCGAATGCGCTTGGACACCGGCCATGGCGGCCACCGCGCTACCCGCGTCCTCCGGCCGCCGTATCAGCATGGCCGAGACCCCCTACTCCCCTCGCTTACCCCGGTGCTCTCGGTTCTTCATTTGGTGAACCCTAGCCCCCTAACCACGCGTGCCTGAGACCTCCACGCCGCCGGCCATGGTGCTTTGCCACCGGCGTTACTGTGCCGGCCGGGTCTCCTCTCTCTTCTCTCCCTTGGTTTCGATTCCAGCCGTCCGTTTTCTGATCAGCGGTCGAGATTAGAAGATACCTGTTCGGAGGTCAAATAGCTAAAGAGACCCTCGGTTTTTATCTAATTGAACCCGCAGTCCAATGCGTAGTTCCCCGAATGCGCATTCTCATTTTGAAAACGTAAACTTCACTGCTTAAGTCTAAAATACGTTTTCAGTATTTACAGAAATGCCATTTGAACTGTTTTGCTTATAAAATTGTCGTTTTAGCTCCGAATTGATCCGTTCAAATCGCGTTAGCTTCGTAATTCCATAATCTACATGTTAGAACCACTGTTAGTCAAGTTTGGAGCTTTTTAATTTCATGGTTGGATTTAATTAAATATATTGCTATAGGAAAAAACCCCGTTTAAATCATAACTTTCGCATTCTAGCTCCACTTTTCGTGAACTTCGCGTTGACGTGATCGTAGCGAGACGTAGATTATTTTCACAAACATTTTATCTTGTTTTCTATACTATTGGTGTACTGTTCTAATGATAGGAATGTTTGCTTTGCATGAATGCTTTTGGAATGTTGTATGTTGCCGTGTTGGTCGCGTTCAGACGGTGAGGAAAACGTTGGGGACCAAGAATTCTTCGACGACCAGCAGGACCAGCATGAGTTTGGGAACCAAGGCAAGTATAGCATGGGCCTACCTTGATGTCCTATCTCACTTTAATCAATTACTCATTTGCATGTGTCTAATTTTGATACCCGTAAGGACATTCTAGTGATTGATTATCCTATTCCTTGTCTCCTATGGGTTAAATGCATATGGGTAGATTGCTAGTGCTCTAACTGAACTTGATATACATGATGATGAATGATTCTATGGAACTAAGAGCTTAACATGATTTATAACAACTATTCCATAGGGCGAAGGTGCAAATGACCTTTGTTCAATGTTGCTCCCCGCCCTCCATAAGGACTTATCTGTCGGCAAAAGCTGGGACTGACAGTGCAACCAAGAGAGTCACATGGCTCTGACTTTAGCTTAGTAATAGGACCTTTTCTAGCTAGTTAGAGGTTACCTTTTTGGCGCAAATGGGGCTTGCCACGTTGGGTATAGGGTTGCCTTTGTTCCTATGAGTATAGCCGCGATGGATATGTGCCATAGGAAAGGGGGGTTCCTACATCTGCCTGCCAAGGAAACCTAGCGGCCCTAACTTGTTAGTGAAACCTATGAAATGGCTTCATAGTGTACCCTGCCCGCTCACCTTGGCAGTAACATGGGAGTAATTAACCCGGGCATATGGGAAACACGACTCGCGGTGAATGTGCACCACCTCTGCAGAGGGTAACAAACTGTTATAACAGCCATGCTCATGGTTACGAGCGGCCCGGAAAACTCACAGAATAACTGGTTACTTGTTGATGATCATTTAAGTTGTTCAATGATGATATATGGTACACTTGACCCTGATATATGTTCTTATGGGATTAAATGGGAGCTTAAGCCTAATTTGATAATACCTAATAATAAAAGCTTGTCATACTAAAAATGCTAACTGCCGTAAACCAGAGTCAACCCTTTTTGAGCTTCATAACCCCATGTTAGCTTGTTAAGTACGGGATGTACTTACACTTGTTTATTTTCTTTATTTGGATAAAAATCCCAGATGGGTAACAGATGACAATGGGTATGAGGAATTCTTGGGGGATTTTTAGGCTTGTGGTCAACCAGTTGACCTTCCCTGTGATGAAGCCCACGAGAGTTTATTATCTTTTTATTTTCCGCTGTGTAATGTAAGACTAAGTTATATTATGGATCTGATGTATGAACACCGTGATGATACTTTATGTAATTTGTCAGCTTGTGTGTGTGATTGATTCCTGGGCACACACGAGTTTTGTGCATTCAATTTTATCCTTAAAATTGGGTGTGACATTGACGAATGAGATATAGCAGGATAACATGACGCTTGCTCGTTCTTGCAAAGTGCTTGGGATTTATTTTTACAAAGCAAAAATTCAAATAGCATGTTTCTTGAATGACATTTCAAATACCTACCAGGCCATATGTGATCATGAATGACAAAACCTTCCATATATGCCTCTTACTTTGTATTGAGTTTGGTCAAGTTTTGTGACCCCTGTTGAGAGATGTTTCATGCTCCCAAGATCAAAACTCACATACACGCCACAAATAATCAGCTATTCCTGCACTAGGAATACGCTACATCATGTTTTTCATCACCAGCAAATAAATACTCCATGCTTTAAATATAATCTTCCTAGCATATTTCTAGAAAGAGACAGTAAGGCTATGCAAAAAGTGTTGAAAAAAGAATGTGACACATGAAGGTCCCAAAGTATAGAGAAAAAAGAGAGGGACACATGAAGGTCCCAAAAGCATTCAAAAAAATGATGATGAGCACATGAAGGCTCATAAAAAATAAGATAGCCATGTCTCAAAACAAAAGCTAGAGAAAGAGATCATATCAAATAGAGGAGTATAATTCCACCAAAAAATTCCGCACACTTGCACTATTTTGATCTAAGAGTATGACGCTTCTCTTCGGTGCGGTCCGGGATTTGACTTTACAACAAATGCAAGGTAAGAGTGTCTCACAAATTTTCATCCCTACCTAAAGCTCCATATAATCTTATTAGAAGTAGGATGATAAAAAAAGAAGGCAAAATTTCAAAATATGCCTTGTTGAGGAACCACTTACAAATTTGAGTGACCCGAGAGAATCATTCAAGGAACAAAAGCTATCTTTATGTTTTAAAAAACATACAAAATCCCAAGTTTCTGAGCAGGGATAGAGTAAGAAGATTTGAATCCAAGCTATTCCATTTTTCAATTACCCAAGATATTTTGGTAGACAATTGGAAGTTCATAGGTTCAGGTGAAGCTTGGAATAACCTATATGCAGATTTTCAAATCAAGGGGATGAACCCGCTTAGTCCTTAAAACTTTACTCGAGGACAAACAAAGGACTAAGTGTGGGGAAGCTTGTTGGCGGTGCTTCACTCATATTTCTACCGCCAAGATTTAAACAAAATAAAACAAATATGAATTCCAAAATTTAGAATTAGGGTTTACAACTCACTTTTTCCACGAGTTTTGGTATATACATGTTTTGCAGGACAACATGTGAAAATACACCACAATGCGCAACCAAGAAGGCGCATTCAAGCAAAACAACAAGCAAAGCCCATCCAAACTTTAGACTTGGGCCAGAACACTAGCGTGGGAGCCATCTAGACCCAACCAGCAACTCACCAAAGCAAGGCAGTGGCGAGTGGGCCGGCCTAGGGTGTGGCTGCACCCATGGTGCGGGCACACTGCCCTAGCTCCGCTTGGCCCCACCTTGCTCAGGCGGTGCATTCAATGCTAGGGGAGGCGGTTGCATGTGGTGCTTTCCTAAAATACGAGCAAACCGACCTCCTCAAAGCCTATATAACAAGACCCCCTCTCCACATTCAAGAACATCATACACATTTGGAGAAGAAGAAGAAGGGATACACACATTCCATTAGCTTCTAGCTAGACTAGTTAGGGAGTGAGAGAGAAAAGAGTTAGAGGAATAACGGAGTAGTGGTGCCCTCTACTTCTTGTACTCAGCTAGCCTTGTACATTGGGTGGACAGAGTGCCGGACTTGTCGGCCCCTCTACACTTGTACCTCTATGTTCATCTTACTACTTCGAGTAAGAAGTTAATGTTCATCTTTTGGTTTTGATCCCTTAAGTAAAGTTATGGTTGCAACTACTTGCTTGCGTGCTTGTCGTCCATCCTCACAGTGGATACTTTAGTAGAGGACTCCTAATAAAGACGGAAGTTCCTGGCCAACGTGAGAGTAGTAACGGTTAGCGTAGATGTGGTGTCTAAGCTACACATTATCTTTGTTTGCCTCGTATCCCCTGGTTGTAGGGTAGGCGACAGGTGGCGACAACCCTATCTGTCCTTTGTAATCCTCCACGTTTAGATATGGCATAGAGTTGGAGGCCGGCATAACTTGGTAGACCAAGTGCGATCCAGTGCCTAAAGTGAGTCTATAGTAGCAAGGTTAGAAGAGCCTCACTACCCAAGTTACCCTTCATCTTGTTCTCCTGGGTAAACTAGCCAAAAGACTACTTACACCTCTGTTCCTCATGGAAATACAATACCCTGAATACCACCAGGTGAAGTGCTACAATGGTACTTCTGTGCGCTTGTGGACTTTTCTGCTTATGCTAAGAAGCACCAACAGGCGGCAAGCCGAGTGACTAATTGCGACCAGTCTATCCGTGAAACTAGCAAGAAGGTGACGTCAATTAGATGGTGTTAGAATTTACCAGGAACCAGTCGAACCTTTCATGTGACATTCGGACCAGATTGGGGAAAGGTTGGAAACGTGAGGCAACCCTTACTACCGGACCCGGTGTATGGTGGTTAGTCCCATTTTTCCATGTGGATATAGTTGTACACCTTTGCAGAGTTTGAAAGCCTGGAGTCGCTCGGGACGGAACATTTTTTCCTACTTTCTATACCTATGGTAGTGAGATGATGAACCTTGCTATGAGATGATTTATAATGTTGATCACCTTTTGTCAATCTTTATTAATTACCATGAACTCATAATTGTTAAATTATTTAATTATGAATCATGAGCATGTCATTATAAGAAACGCCATTGCTTTTCTGCAAATGTACAAATGCCTAATAACACCCTTGCATCCACCAATTATCTATATGTTGGAATTAAGTCCTGCAAGTACTAAATGTACTCTCGGTGTTGCTATTAAGTTATTTTGCAGGTATGTAAGACACTAATCTGAGCCAAGCTCAACTCAATGGAAGATTAGCATACCTTGGAACGAGCATCCTCCGAGATAAGCTATGTGTAAATCCGATGTATTAGTGAGCGACAAGAGAGAACCTAGAACATAGTTAGTAGGAAGATAATAGTTCATGAATACAACGTAGTAACTTATTTTATCATCAATGATGTTTTAGCTATTAGTAGGAGACTTGATTGCATAATAGTTGAGTTGATCGGTATGCTTTTGTATTAGGTTTGTTTGTGTAATTCAACGCATAAGATCCTAAAGAGGAGGTATGGAGGGTATCCTCCTGTGGGGCCATGTGTCCATCAAGAGCAACCTGGGTTGGTCAGGTAGTAGACACTCGTGTCACTCTAGCAAACACGGGAGCAACTCGGCACCCAGGGCGCGCCCCTCATAGGCGGGGTTTGTTTTCACCCCATGTGGGGAGAGACTATCCACCGTAACCTCACTGGTCAAGCGGTGCACCTCATCGAGGTCAATGGGCAATTCGAGTGGGACCCAATATCCTCCAACAATCGATGTGTAGTTCAGCTATGCCTCATCGAGAGACATCCCATAAATCCTAGGCGCCGCTCGACCCCACCTTGCTCTGGCGGTGCATTCAATGCTAGGGGAGGCGGTTGCATGTGGTGCTTTCCTAAAATACGAGCAAACCGACCTCCTTAAAGCCTATATAACAAGACCCCCTCTCCACATTCAAGAACATCATACACATTTGGAGAAGAAGAAGAAGGGCTACACACATTCCATTAGCTTCTAGCTAGACTAGTTAGGGAGTGAGAGTGAAAAGAATTAGAGGAATAGCGGAGTAGTGGTGCCCTCTACTTCTTGTACTCGGCTAGCCTTGTACATCGGGTGGACGGAGTGCCGGACTTGTCGGCCCCTCTACACTTGTACCTCTATGTTCATCTTACTACTTAGAGTAAGAAGTTCATGTTCATCTTTTGGTTTCGATCCCTTAAGTAAAGTTATCATTGCTACTACTTGCTTGTGGGCTCGTCGTCCGTCCTCACAGTGGATACTTTAGTATAGGACTCCTGATAAAGATGGAAGTTCCTGGCCAACACTAGAGTAGTAACGGTTAGCGTAGATGTGGTGTCTAAGCTACACGTTACCTTTGTTTGCCTCGTATCCCTCGGTTGCGGGGTAGGCGACAGGTGGCGACAGCCCTATCTATCCTTTATAATCCCCCACGTTTGTATATGGCATAGAGTTGGAGGCTGACATCACTTGGCAGACCAAGTGCGATCCAGTGCCTGAAGTGAGTCTATAGTAGCAAGGTTATTTTTGCTTAAGATTTCTACCCATAGAAGAGCCTCACTACCCAAGTTACCCTTCATCTTGTTCTCCTGGGTAAACAAGCCAAAAGACTACTTACACCTCTGTTCCTCATGGAAATACAATACCCTGAATACCACCAGGTGAAGTGCTACAATGGTACTTCCGTGCGCTTCTGGGCTTTTCTGCTTACGCTAAGAAGCACCAACAGGCGGCAAGCCGAGTGACTAATTGCGACCAGTCTATCTGTGAAACTAGCAAGAAGGTGACGTTAATTAGATGGTGTTAGAATTTATCGGGAACCAGTCGAACCTTTCATGTGACATTCAGACCGGATTGGGGAAACATTGGAAACGTGAGGCAACCCTTACTATCGGACCCGGTGTATGGTGGTTAGTCCCATTTTTCTGTGTGGATATAGTTGTACACCTTTGCAGAGTTTGAAATCTAGAAGTCGCTCGGGACAGAACATTTTTTTCCTACTTTGTATACCTATGGTATTAGAGATGATGAACCTTGCTATGAGATGATTTATAATGTTGATCACCTTTTGTCAATCTTTATTAATTACCATGAACTCATAATTGTTAAATTATTTAATTATGAATCATGAGCATGTCATTATAAGAAACACCATTGCTTTTCTACAAATGTACAAATGCCTGATAACACCCTTGCATCCACCAATTATCTATATGTTGGAATTAAGTCCTGCGAGTACTAAATGTACTCTCGGTGTTGCTCTTAAGTTGTTTTGCAGGTATGTAAGACACTGATCTGAGCCAAGCTCAACTCAATGGAAGATTAGCAGACCTTGGAATGAGCATCCTTCGAGATAAGCTACATGTAAATCCGATGTATTAGTGAGCGACAAGAGAGAACCTAGAACATAGTTAGTAGGAAGATAATAGTTCATGAATACAACGTTGTAACTTATTTTATCATCAATGATGTTTTAGCTATTAGTAGGAGACTTGATTGCTTAATAGTTGAGTTGATCGGTATGCTTTGTATCAGGTTTGTTTGTGTAATTCAATGCATAAGATCCTGAAGAGGAGGTATGGAGGGTATCCTCCTACGGGGCCATGTGTCCATCAAGAGCAACCCGGGTTGGTCAGGTAGTAGACACCCATGTCACTTTGGCAAACACAGGAGCAACTCGGTGCCCAGGGCGCGCCCCTCATAGGCGGGGTTTGTTTTCACCCCATGCGGGGAGAGACTATCCACCGTAACCTCACTAGTCAAGCGGTGCGCCTCATCGAGGTCAATGGGCAATTCGAGTGGGACCCAATATCCTCCAACAATCGATGTGTAGTTCAGCTATGCCTCATCGAGAGACATCCCATAAATCATCGACTAGCAAACCCATTAGTCCTCGACCGCTTCCGTAGTGGCTAGAGGGTAAGATGCCTACCCCCCGGAGAGGGTCAACCCGAGCGACTTCGAATCCTATGGCTCGAACACAGGGGGAGATGGTCAAGAGGTTCTGCACCACTGATAAGAGTTGCTCGGGGCCCATCTCCTCCTTGGCCCTACCTCTTTAGTGGCCTCGAGCCCATCTAAGAGCCAGCGTAAGATTAGGCTTCCTAAGTGACACGTGGTTGTGGATGTGGTGGGTCGCTCTACACGCAAATCTAGGGGCTTGTTGGCCTCCTCGGTCATGGCGTGACTCAATGGCACCCCCTCGTGTTGTACCATGCCACACGGTCATGTTTACGGAGGGTCACGCCATGTGTGGATCTAGGGGCAGTCGACTTCCCTGATTTCCTCGTGACTTAATGGCGTGCTCACGCTTGCGATCGTTTGTTGCGATGCACTGGCTCATCTTTCGAGGGTCTATAGGGCCTGTTCTAGGGCAAACTCTGCGTGGGCACGATTCACATCCCTTACCTCATAAATAGCACCTTAGCTCGAGTCTATCCCTTACCTCGTTCTTGCTTCCCATCACCATCCGTTGCAATCAAAAGAGAAAAAGGAAGGGGTTTGAGCTCTTGAGATTTACCTTGACGTGCGCTGTCACCCGCGATCACCTAGTGTTTTCGCTATTCATTGCCTTCCCCACCACTAATGTCCTTTCTTGTGCCTGCATAGCGAGATGAGCGATGTAACACCCCAGGTGTTTGGCTTCCACATTTGCACTTGCATTTCATGAACATGAGCACCATGCATCCATTCATGAGCTTATATTGCATGAAACATGTTTTAGAAACATTACAACATATTGTTATATTTCATGTGTGTTTGTTTTATGAAATGAATAGTGTGCAACACTCAAGTGCAGCATGTGCAATTCACTTTAGGGAAATATGGTTAGTTAGTACTATGCAACAAAATCATGAAACATGTAAAACATGACTTTGAAACAAAGGTAACATTTCACTTGTTTTTCCTTGTTTCAATGCATGTGATGCTTGATTTTGGTGTGACCAATGTGTGGTGTGGCTAATAATCCTTTTAAGCAACTTATTTATACTTAGAAAGTCATTAGGAACAATGTTCATGTTGATCATTTTGCCTAATTAGGTTTCCAAGTCATGGTTAGACCATTATGGACCCTAGAGCTCCTGAGTTTGACTGTTTAAAAAGTGTAGCTTAGAGTGTTTGCATGTCTGAGCAACCTAAAGCAAAGTTGTAGAAAATTTTATAAGGAACAAACTTTGTTTAGAAGCCAAGTCATGAAAATGTGCACAACATGCTCAAAAAGGTCCCACAAGTCAGTTTTGAGGTCTATTTGGAAACTTAGAAAAATTTCTAAGTCTTGACTGCATTTACAGTTTGTTGGAGCTGACTTTGGCTTGATTTTTCTCATCATTCTTTGAGAATTAGACTATGATCCTTTAATAGAAGTTGAAGATGAAAGGTAGGGCTATCTTGACTATTTTTGCTGATGACCAATGGATTAGGAGAGGGAAGGCCACCAAGTCACGCTATCAGGCTTGGGATGTAACTCTGAATCGAAGCTACAGTGTTTCGACCAGTTTCAGAACTTGATGGCCGCGTGTACGCCGCGCGTCGCTGGCGCCCTGACCGCGCAGGCCACGTCCGGCCAGAGCACGGCAATTGAAGCCCCAGCACGTGACCGAGAGACTCCTAGCGTCACATTTCCATTTCCTGCTCTTCCTTCGTTTCCTACCGCAGCCGAAGCGGAGCCATCGCCCTGCCATTGCTGCCGAGCAAGCCGCCATCGCCTAGCTCACTCGCCACCGCAAAATCGCCGCCTCTAGCTAACCCACAGCTCTGCCGTGCCCTCCTCTACCTCATCGACCTTCTAGCTAAGCCAGACGAGCCATAGGTGAGGGCCTTTGGCCATTTTTCCGATGCCGTCGCCATGGCCGTACCTCACCGGAGTTGCCGCTCGTAGTGGCTGACCACCACCGGAGCCCTCTCACTCCCTGTTCTACCCTCAATTAGTTTCCCCGCGTGCACTAGAAGCTTCTACCGACATGCGGGCCCTGTTTCTGTCTCACTAACATGCGGGCCCTGCTGACATGTGGACCCCGCGTGACAGTGACTGCGTATTCAAAAGCTAGTTCAAATTTTCAGATTTGGATGTTGTTTTGTAAAAATTGTATCTCTAGTTTTGTAGATCCAAATTGGGTGGTTCCAATTTTGTTAGGACCATAGTGAAGTCTAGTATTTAGGAAAAATATGACATGAACACTTGTAGTGGAAATTTTGGATGAATTAAATAGGAACTTGAAATGTGTTTTCAAATGCATGCAAACTTTTTTAAATTATATCTTGAGTTCATGTGCTCCAAAAATTAGGAAATTTTGTTGGTAAGCTATTCTTGCTTAGTAGAAGCTCTAGTCAAAATTTGAGAGTCATTGCATGTATGATTTTTGAGTTATAGATTTTTCTTTTATCATTAAATGATCCTTGTGTGAATTTTTGTAAATTATCTAGGAATCCAATGACCATGAAATTTCGGGGGGAGTATCCTAGTACCTTAAGGATGCTAGAAAAAATATAAAATCTATTGCTTGACACTTTTCACTAAGGTTTCCTAATTATGTTATTTTAAGCCTTTATGTCTTGTCATTTTTGTGTAGGATGTTATACTTGGTCAAATGATGTGAAATTTTTATAGTAGTCTACTTAGAGCTTGTAGTACCTACTGTAATGTTTGTAGATTAAATGGTGCAGTTGGCATATATATTTATTATTCCTCTTAAATAATTAAATAAATTAAGAAATGTATTAAAAGAAATAATTTGGTGATGAACACCTTACTTTCTGGTGTTCTTGTGATATGTGTGATGAGTGAGTGAGTTGGTTTTGTCCATTTATGTGTTTGCAACATAAGTTAATAATTATTTTGCTTGCATTATGTCCTTCTGGACAGTTCTGAGGACTTTTTAAAGTTCCCCATGATAATTTAGTTTTCTGGGAAATTGGTAAATACAAAAGTTGTAGAGAACTTATGTATCTAGCTCCTGTTAAAATTTGGTGGCATTTGGTCTAGTAGTTTAGGAGTTACAGTCGTTTAAAGTTGGATCACAGTTTTGCCTGCTCTCTGTCTTGTGAAGACAGATTTCTATTGATTAAAGAATTTGACCTGGTAAAGGTTAGAATCATGCCTTGAGGTCTGACAATGAATTGTAGACAATTTCATAAGCTTTCCAAATTGTCTTGTTGCATGTCATTTGGATTTCTAAATCTCCAGTTATGGCTAGTTTACTGTACCTCTATATAGTTCCTATTTTGCTGAAATACAAATGCTTGTGTGTATGCTTTGTTGCAATATTCTTGTTGATTGTTTAGGTGCTAGCCTAACTTGAGAATATGCTTAGGTGTAGGTGCTAGGTCCTTAACTGAAGATGAACAATTATACATTAGGTTGTATAAACTTGGTAAGTTAAAGTGATTTGAATAGAGCCTAAGTCGGAAAATGCGGACTGCAGTAAGCATGTGCATTCTCCGAGCATTCCTAACTTCGTTCATGTGCATCCATGATATTTATCTTGCACATTCATGCAATAGGTGTGCCGGAGGGAGTGACGCTGCTGGAGTTCGAGGGAGCCAACCAGGAGGAGGAGCCTGAGGTGCAGGAAACCGACGAAGCAGCCGCCGAGGAGGAATTGCCTGAGTGCCCTGACCACCAACCTTCCTCTTTCCTGAAAGGCAAGCCCCAGAGCATATTAAGTCTCCCATGTTTTTACAAATACCTTGAGTATCTTTGATTTGTTGATGATGCATTAAGTATAGGAATTGGTTGGAACCAATTGTTGCATTATATATCCATCCTTGTCCAGATATCGCACCAAAATCCTATTTAAGTTCAGGAACGGGTTAAATGCTTAGCCATGCTTAGTGCGGTAGAAGTCAGGTGATTCCCTGTCACCTGCGAGCTTTAGGATGAGGTGGATCACGGTTGGCTATATTTGCTATCGTAGAAAAAGAACCATGTTAATAATGAATTAAGACCAGGCGGAGTCTTGTGTAGGTTTGGACATAGTGACTCCATCCGTGTCGTTTAAGGACCGATATGCTGTATGTCCTTATGTTATGTTGAACGCAGCCTAACACTTAGCTAGCTGGATAAGTCATTCCGACCACGAAGCCTAGTAGCTCGATTCAGGCCGAGGATGCAAGCAGGGGTCCGCAATCTGGATGGAAGTAAGGATGTGCAGGGAGCCATTGGCGTAAGCCCAAGGGCGGGTTAAGTCACCAAGCACTCATGGCAGTGTGGTTCTCTAATTTTGCGGCACTGTTCAGACTTGCGATTTCTGAATTGTACCAATGGTGACTTGTTTGCGACCCTGACAGGGGAAGCAAGGTTTGTATTAGGAATACCCCTCCAACTGGATAGGAATCGATTCGAATCACTGTCTCTCCCGGATAGTGAGAACTTGACTAAGCAGCGGCAACGTAGATTCAATTAATTTAATGATATGGTTAAATGGATGATGATGATAATGTTGCCATGAATTATACCTGCTATGGTTATTATTGTTTGCACCTTAATCAAATGATTGCTTAGTACAGGTGCTAATATAGATGACAGGTTAATGGCTAAAAGTCACTGTTAGTTCAGGTTAAGAGTTGATCATTATTACTTATGCTTTTCCACAAAAAGAAAGTGTCAGCCAGATCCACTAAATTAAGCTATGCATGATCCTTGGTGTCATTATTTGGTTTTCGACGGGTAAGTCTAGCTGAGTACATTCTCGTACTCAGGGTTTATTCCCTCTTGTTGCAGATGACCTTCTATATCAAGGATTCTGTAAGTATTGTCTCCACCCGGTGGGTGACGAAGACTAGATCATGGGCATGATCTCTGTTTCTCTTATCTGAATGCTTTTGTGGGTTGTGATCAACAAACCAGTATTTGTATTTGAACTTAGGCGTGTAAGTCAAACTATTTGCTTCCGCGTACTTTACAACACTTGTTTTGGAATAACAATGACTCTGAGGTGATGTAATCTATTTGCAAACCATCTGTGAAATGTTGTAACGTATGATATGTTATGTTGAATTATTGTGATCTTGGTTGTATGCAAGTTGGCTTGAAATCCTTTGAGGTTTCAGTTGACTACCGGGTTTATATGGGCTCAAGTGCGAGAATTTGATCATTTCAGCGATTGTTTTTGTACTTGTGCTCTTATAAATTGGTCGGTTCTGTGACAAGCGAGGTGGGTACCTTCAATAGTGATAGAGGTGAAACTTTTGCGGCTCGTGGACGAGTGTTTCCTTATGCCAAAGGAGACCGTTGGGTGGAGGGCCGCTGCTGGTGAGGTATTCTTGGATTCGCATCTCGAGGAGTCGGTGTCATTCACTGACTTCTATGAGCATAGGTTCAGGATCCCGATGTTAGATTTTCTTCGTGGATTTCTCTACGAGTATGGTGTCTGGCTCTAGCATATTCCTCCTAATGGGTTGCTACAGTTGGCAGGCTTCATGGTCATCTATGAGGCTTTCCTTGGGATCAAGCCGAACAAGGACCTCTTTCGGTGGCTTTTTGATGTCAAGAGCCAGGAGGCGCAGGGCTCTAGTGGTGGAGTGCTTGCCGCTGTGGGTAGGATGAACATCCAGATGAGCCATGGGGTCTCCCGCTGCTACCCATGCCTACCACTATGGAGTTTGAACTTGGGCTAGCACAGGAACTGGTTCCACATCCTTGATGACACCACTGCCGCCCTTTCTTCCTTCTTCGGTGCCCCCTAGTGAGGTCAGTCTCCTAGAGTTGGGGTTGCCACTAGAAGTGGCCGGCGAAGGTGATGAAGATCTTGGAGATCCTCAAAAGTCAGGTGTCAGCCGATGTGGGGGATATGGCCCCCGGTATCCTCAAGACAAGACATGGGCCGCACCATCAGAGGTGGCTCGACCCACAAGATCAAGGCGTGCACGGCGCTGCTCGGCGTGCACCGCAAGACATTGTATAGTACCAAATAGGATACTTTACTTGTAACCCTGTCCCTCTAGACTATATAAGGAGAGGCAGGGGTCCCCTAGCGAACAAGATACAAAGATCTATCTACTACATCTCAATACAACACACCAAAGACACAGTACGTAGGGTATTACGTCGATCAGACGGCTCGAACCTGTCTAAATCACTGTCTCTGCGCCTTATGTCACTATCCGATTCCTGATCACGCGCACCCCCACTGACAAATCTACCATCTAGGGATACCCCTCGGTGGACTGCTGACGATATTCTGTCGATAGTTGGTGCGCCAGGTAGGGGTGTGCACTTGATCCCATGGCGAGCCAGATGGACCTCAAATCAACAACGCGTTCTCGTCGTCAATCTCATGGAGATCCATGCCGGTCCATGACGATGATTCATTGCTAGCTACATTAGCCTCCATGATAGCAGATCCGATCTTGGAACCACCTCTGAGGTCGCCTTCACCAACAACTCACCGCCCGCCAGGTGCTCGCCGTCAACGCCGACCAGATAACGCCATACGTTGCTGACCAGACATTCTGTCTAAAGCTAAGTCACGCTTTAATATTCTTTTAAATATTCTTCAATCTTCGTTAATCGCCATAATGTTTCTCTGAGTTGTTTTCTCTATATTTGCTCTCCAAACGATTTTCTGAACCCTCGAACAGTCACGTTGATGCTCGGACGCCTCTAGAAATGGCCCTGTCTCCGGCTCCTCCCTACACGTGCTATGGACTCTACGCTCTATGTTATGGGTGGTCGGCAGCGGCTCCTTGGTCACGCCTGTTCCTCCTACAAGTGCACGGGCTCCGTGCTCAACGTTATGGACTATGGGCTAGCTAGGGCTAGAGACTCAGCTACACACTAACTGTTCGGGCGGTTTATATTAAACATAAATATATTTTCGCTCCAACTGATCGCCAAGCTACATATGCTATTTTTTCTCCAGAGTTCATATATTTTTACATCATGTACTACCCATTCTACATGTTTGTGTTGTAGGATCTTCGTCTAGGTGATTGGATCACCTGGTGCTTGGGCTTCTCCACCAATCAACTGATCTAACCGCTTGGTTCATGGACTCCGTCGCCGACCAGTTGATCGGACTGTTCGCTGGTCGCTTCTACTCAATGCTCACTTCGCCGTCGACCAGTTGACTAGACTGTTCGTCGCTCGTGCTTCATCGTCAGCTACGCCAGGGACTCCTTAGCGCTTGGATTCTTCGTGCTCGAGGACTAAGTGGGCATAATTCACCGCACGGACATCGTCAGCTATGTCAGTGCTCGGACCTCACCGCCTATGCCGGGGACTCCTCGTTCCTCGGTGCTCGGACATCACCGCCTATGCCGGGGACTCCTCGCTCCTTGGTGCATGGTCATCGCTAGCGACGCCGGGGACTCCTCGCTCCTCGGTGCTCTATCATCGCCAGCGACGCTGGGGACTCCTCGCTCCTCAGTGCTCGGACATCGCCACCTATGCTGGGGACTCCTCGTTCCTCGGTGCTCGGTCATCGCTAGCGACGCCGAGGACACCTCGCTCCTCGGTGCTCGGTCATCGCCAGCGATGTCGGGGACTCCTCGCTCCTTGGTGCTCGGACATCGCCGCCTACGCTAGGGACTCCTCGCTCCTCGGTGCTCGGTCATTGCCAGCAATGTTGGGGACTCTTCGCTCCTCAGTGCTCGGACCTCGCTAGCCTCGCTGGGGACTCCTCGCTCCTCGGTGCTCGGTCATCGCCAGCGACACCGGGGACTCCTCGCTCCTCGATGCTTGGTCATCACCAGTGACACCGGGGACTCCTCGCTCCTCGGTGCTCGGTCATCGCCAGCGACGCCGGGGACTCCTCGCTCCTCAGTGCTCGGTCATCGCCAGCGACGCTAGGGACTCCTCGCTCCTCGGTGCTCAGTCATCGCTAGCGACATCGAAGACTCCTCGCTCCTCGGTGCTCGGTCTTCGCTAGCGACGCCGGGGACTCCTCGCTCCTCGGTGCTCGGTCATCGCTAGCGACGCTAGAGACTCCTCGCTCCAAGGTGCTCGGTCATCGCTAGCGACGCTGGGGACTCCTCGGTGCTCGATCATCGCCAGCAACGCCAGGGACTCCTCGCTCCTCGATGCTCGGTAGTCGCCAGCGACGCCGGGGACTCCTCGCTTCTTGGTGCTCGGTCATCGCCAGCAACACCGGGGACTCCTCGCTCCTTGGTGCTCGGTCATCACCAGCGATGCCGGGGACTCCTCGCTCCTCGGTGCTCGATCATCGCCAGCGATGCCAGGGACTCCTCGCTCCTCGGTGCTCGGTCATTGCCAGCGACGTCGGGGACTCCTCGCTCCTCAGTGCTTGGACATCACCGCCTACGCCGGGGACTCCTTGCTCCTCGATGCTCGGTCATCGCCAGCGACGCCGAGGACTCCTTGCTCCTTGGTGCTCGGTCATCGCTAGCGATGCTGGGGACTCTTCGCTCCTCGGTGCTCGGAGCTCGCCATCCTCGGTGCTCGGACATCGCCGCCTACGCCGGGGACTCCTTGCTCCTCGGTGCTCGGTCATCGCCAGCGACACCGAGGACTCCTCGTTGCTCCCTTGGTGGTCGGATCTTGCTACGTCTTGTCGGTGTGCTATCAAGCTGCTCCATGCTGTTCAAATCAGGGTGCTGATCTTAGGCAGCACGTCTGGGGTCTTGATACGCACATGTCAGACGACGTCGGCAAGCTTTCAGACTTCTTTGACCCTGCTACAAGATTCATTCTTCATCTTCTAGCAGGCTTGGGGACTAAGTGGGCATACTTCACCTTGCGATGAATGTGCTTGTTCTCATCTTGAGGCTACGCCTGGGGACTGGCTGTCTGCTTGGCTGGTCTTCTACTTTCTGACCCTAGCACCACGCGACAACGTCACCTACTGTCAGGCTCAGGGACTAGCTGTGGGGGGTATGGCCCCCGGTATCCTCAAGACAAGACATGGGCCGCACCATCAGAGGTGGCTTGGCCCACAAGATTAAGGCGTGCACGGCGCTGCTCGGTGTGCACCATAAGACATTGTATAGTACCAAATATGATACTTTACTTGTAACCCTGTCCCTCCAGACTATATAAGAAGAGACAGGGGTCCCCTAGCATATAAGATACAAAGATCTATCTACTACATCTCAATACAACACACCAAAGACACATGATGTAGGGTATTACGTCGATCAGACGGCCCAAACCTGTCTAAATCGCTGTCTCTGCGCCTTGTGTCACCATCCGGTTCTTGATCACGCGCACCCCCACCGACAAATCTACCATCGCGGGATACCCCTCGGTGGACTGCCGACGATATTCTATCGACAGCTGGCCTGAATAGGGTCAGGGTCCTTTGGACCATGGTTGAGCAGTAGGTCTAGCCGCTGAAGCAGCGAGCGCACCTACTGTGTGATTACTCCGGGGTCAGGGATCCAACCCATGAGGTCACAGAGGAGCTCGAGGTCAATGTGGTCATACAGTGGGTGGCCGGGCTGGTTAGCTCTGGGACCATCGTCGCGGCTGGAAACACCGTCGAGGTGTTCTCAGTGAGCTATCATTCCAATCCTGTGAGTCGCCTTTTCTGTGTGCCTTTCTTTGTTTCGATTCACTACTACACAAATGAATTTGCGAGACAGTGCACTTTTATTAACTAAGGCGATCACAAAATTCAACCACCTCCTAAAATACCTAGCGATTAACGGAGGCAGTCGTTTTTATTTACAGAGGTAGTCAAGAAATGCTCGCCTCCAAAAATAGATTTATGGAGGCGAACACCGTAATATAAGCGCCTCCAAAAATGACCTATTTTGGAGGCGGTCGTCTTAGGGTGCCTG
Source organism: Miscanthus floridulus (assembly GCF_019320115.1). NCBI lineage: Eukaryota > Viridiplantae > Streptophyta > Magnoliopsida > Poales > Poaceae > Miscanthus > Miscanthus floridulus. The sequence goes on along the minus strand of NC_089598.1, from coordinate 64,599,619 downwards.
CCTCCATAAATCCATTTTTGGAGGCACACACACACTATAAGGCTTGCCTCCTAAAATATAGGCCCAGCTCCTAGCCTAGGCAGCCCATCTCGGCCTGATATGATGCTCATAGTATATATTTTTTTGAAACAAAGATGCTCATAGTATATATACCTAGAGCTAGGGTTTCATTTACTTATCTCTCTCATAGCATAGCCCCTTGGTCGTCCCTTCCCTCTCCCTCATGCCCAATGCCCCGCACTTGACGCCTCCGCACCTCGGCCCCTCACTCGCCGCTGCCTCTCCCTCACCTCTCCCTCTCTCCCATGGCAGCCCCCACCCGAGGCTCCTCCCTCCTCTCCCCATGGAGCCCAAGCTCAGCCAGCGCAGGGCACACGCACCCCTCTCTCCTTTCGGTGATGCATCTCTCTCCCTCTCTAGTGGCGCATCCCTCTCCGACAGCGCATCACTTTCCCTCTATGGCGGCACATCCCTCTCCCTCTTCGACGCACTAGGAGGCCGCCGACGCATCCCTCTCCCTCAAGCTCGATCGATGCATGGGAGGCCGGATCCAGCCCCCGCGTGGGTAGATCTAGAGGCGGCGGGCTCCACTGCGGTGGATTTGGCAGCGTCAGGCTCCACCACGGCGGATAAGGCCCCAGCGCGGGCGGATCTGGTGTAACACCCTAAATTTCATTTTCCAAATTTAGTAATTAATTTGGTGCATTTATTTAATTTTTGTGCATTTAACATAGGCCAAAATAATAATTTTTGTGTTAATTAAAATTTAATATAAGGGTTAGAAACTTATTCGTTGCATTCATGCCGATGCATGATATTTTTTTGGTTGAGTGCAGGGCTAGATTGCTTGAGGTTTATTTGAATTTAATCAAAGTTCTTAGCTTTAGAAAATAAAAGGCTTTTATTTTTAACTATCATCTCTTCTCACCTTTTGGCCTAGCACCTAGAAGCAGCCCAGCCTGACCCTCTCCTCTTTTCCCTCTGCGCAGCCCAGCAGGCGACCTGCTCTGCGCCGCACCCCTCGGCCCAACTCGCGGCCCAGCGGACAGGCCCAGTCCCGCGCGCCCTCTCTCCTCCTCTCGCTGGTAGCTGGGGCCTACTCGTCAGCCGTGTTGGCCTGCGCGCTCTCCCTCTCTCCTCTCTCTAGTCAGCGGGGCCCGGATATCAGCCGGCCACCCTTTTTTCTTCGCCGAGCCACAGTTTCCGCCCGTGCCTTTACGTCACTCCTTCACTCCACCGAGTGATGGAGGCCATCAAGAGGGGTGTCTTCAAGCCGGGCCAACCGCCACGCATGACCCCGCGTCTACCATCCCTGCTCGCCTTATAAACCCCGTCTGCCGAGCCCCTTCTTCCCCTTTGCAGTTGCCGCGCTCACCCACAGCCCCGCTGCCTCGATTTGCCGCTCGGAGCTCTTAATCACCGTCAGTATCTCGTCCAGAAGCTTCGCAAGGCTTCGCCGCGGCCATAGGTCCCCTTCCCCCTCTATTTTACTCTCGGATTTCATGAATTCGAGCTCACCGTTGCACTTTTCTCTCTCCAGTCCGTCCCCACTCGTCGCCGGCCGCTGTGGTGCCTTCCCCGACGTCACGAGCACCTCCATCGTGTCCGAGGTAATCTCATATTCCTCCCCGTGCTCTCCCTTTTAAGTTTAGCGCTCCAAAACGCCTTTTCCCCGAGCTCCGCATCCTGCCGGCCATGGTGCCGCCGTGGGTGGTGCCGTCCCGGCGAGTTTCAGTCCCTGAGATCCCTCCTATTGCGCTCGAGTAGTCGTTCTCATCCCTCCGGTGTAGTTTGTGTCGAAGTCGGAGCCCGGGAGCGTCGTTCCGGCCATCCGCCGGCGAGCTCGGCGTGAGCGGCAATGGCGGGCCGCTGTGGGAGCTTCTTCCCCAGTGGCCAGGTCCCTCCTGATCACGTTCGCACCGTCCGATCCGTTTTTGGTGGCCAGGATTAGGCCATACCCCTTCGAGTATTTATCGATCCACCACGGACCCATGGACGCGGAGCACAGCGCCAGCTCACGCTCGTCCACGCACGCGTGGTGCGCCGCACCAATCAGGGAGCGCCACGTGGTGCTGAGTTAGCAAGCGATAGGGTCAACCGCGGTCAGCAGCGTGCATTTTTCGTTTAAGACCGTGCGCTTTCCAGAAATGAACCCACGTTCCATCTCCATTCAAAATAATTCCTTTTTAACCCTATTTTTACTCATTTTAGCCCCTGTCGTTTTTAAGAATAGGACCCACCGTTCAAGCCTGCGTGAAAAATCAGTTTTAATTGTTTTATAATTCAAAATGAGTTCAGTTTATTTACAGAAACACAATTGAACCTTGTTTTTAACATAACTTTTACGTTTTAACTCCGATTAGAGTGATTCCTACGCTCATGTTGTTCGTAGAATAGTTTTATAAGCCTTTTTATATTCTGTTTTTACTGTTTGGTGGTACTATTCTAATAGAATATCATTTGTTTGCATGTAATGCTTAGAATGGATGCTTGTATGGTGATGTTGATCACGTTTAGAGTGTGAGCTCTCCGTGGTTGCTGAGGAGCAAGTGTTTGGAGATCAATACCAGCAGCAAGCTAAGGTTTTGAGAAAGGCAAGTGTAACAAAGGAATCCTTGTACCTATAAATTATATACAATTCTTTCGTGCATGTGTCTAAATTGAAATGTCTATAAGGACTTTACCTAGCATATTTTTGTACCACATATTCTTGTTACCCATGGGATGGTATGCATGTTATAGTTAGATGCTGCTACTAGTAACCAAGACTAATTATTTAATGTGACTAATAATATATATGCAATATGATAAAATAATGCTTTTTAGCAACATGGAACATGGGGCTAGAGCACGGGGTTTTAGTGCTCTAGATTCCTCTCCCTAAGGACTTAATCCTAAAGCGGCAACCCAGAAGATATTGTACAACCATGAGAATCACATGGCTCTGGTCTTAGCTAGTTACTTAGATTAGTTCTAACTCGTCTATAGCTTACCGAAAGGGCAAGAGGGGGTACCATGCTGCTTATGGTCCCGGTCCTACTAAGGTGAGTGCTAGACTACGATCAGTTGTGCCACTCATGGTGGAAGGTGTCCATGACACTTGGGAGACTAAAACCTTAGCGGCTATGACTTGTTAGGGCATCTTGGGAAAGGCTTCGTAGTGTACCCTGCTGTAACAGAATCGACCAAATCATAAGAACGTAAGTACAAAAACAATCACAGAAGTGATCAAAATCCTGTACTTAAGCTCCCATAATCCCGGTAGTCCAGAAATCACAAAGGATTTCAACCAACTCTCGACATGCAAATCAAGACCGTAGTGATTCAACACAACACATCATTCGTTACAACATTTCACAAGTAGCATTCGGATTACATCCATCAGAGTTCGAATAAAAATATTACAAATCAAGTTCAAATTTGCGGATGCAACATAGTTTAGTACATAACTTCATAGTTTCAAATACATTGCCAGATCTGAGTCATGTCCCACAAAAGCATCATCAGGTACGAGAACTATGAGAGACCGCGCCCAACGGTCTAGTCTTCATCCCCAGCCAGGAGAAGGCAATACTTGCAGCAACCAAAGTAGAACTGGTCATCTGCAATAGGTGGGAGATAAACCCTGAGTACGAGAAGGTACTCAGCTAGACTTACCAGTCAAAACCAGAAATAAAAGACACCAAGGGTCATGCAAGGCTTATGAGGTGGGCTAGCTTGACACAGTTGCATAAAAGAGCTTATAATATAGTAACCAATTTAAACTTAGCATCAAGCTTATCATCATTTACCTGTCCACTAGATTAGCACCTGTACTAGAAGCACTCACTTATTAGGAGCAAACAATATTAACCATAGCAGGTATAATAAGGCTGTCATCATCATATCATCATTTCTAAATCATTATGTTATTTAGTGTATCTACATTGGAGATAAGCCCGTCAAGTTCTCACTAACCGGGAGAGACGGCGACTCGAATCGAATTACAACTCAGCTGAGGGGGTATTCCTAACTCTCACCCTGGCATACTTTGCTAAGGGTAGCCGTGGGTCACCTTTGGGACAACTCAGGAACCAAATTCGTGGGTTCGATCAGCGCCAGCACTCTCAGGGATTACCCTTCTGCCAGGACGATCAGGACTTTTAAATCACCTGCCCTTGGACTCACGCCTACGGCTCCCTTCCGAGGTGCACTTTATACTTATCGACTCCCAGCCTGAGGTGAGCTACTCGGCTTCATGGTCGGTCTCTAGACCCGGCCAACTAAGAGAGAGGCATGCGTTCAACATGAACAGGAAAGGCTCAAAGATTCAGTCCTTAAGCGACACAGACAGAGTCACTGCAAACCGGCAAGCCTCCGTCCGGTCTTCATTTCAAATTAAGACTGGTTCTTTTCCACGATAGCAAATATAGCCAACCGTGCCATATGTATCTTCCTATATCTCGCAGGTGACAGGAAATCACCTGACTTCTACCGCGTTTCAGCAGGGCTAAGCACTACACGAACCTGAGCTACATAGGATTCAGGGTATCAATATCTGGACAAGGATTGGATAACCAATGTAGCAAATATTTGCATCCAACACCTAAACTTAATGCAACAATATATATATGTAACAATAATACTTTAACTGCATTTTGGAAATTAGGAGGCTTAATATGCTCCGGGGCTTGCCTTTCACAAAGTTGCACGGACGGTGATCCGGGCACTCAACGGCGACCTCGTCTGGCACTTCTCCTGAAGGCTGCACCTCCTGAACCTCCAGTGTCGGCTGCTGCTGCTCGCTTCGGTTCCTCGAAATTCCAGCAGTGTCACACCTTCGCGTACACCTATTGCATGCCGATGCACAAGATAAATATCATGGATGCATAAGGAATGACATGATGCTCATGATGAATGAATCACAGTAAGTGTTTAACAAAACATCACTGGACACTCGTTTACCGAATTAAGAATAGCTCTATTCAAATCACTTGAAAACATGTATCTAACTTAACTTGAAGAATAAGATCTACTTACCTAACTTGCATAACCTAAGGATAAAGATGCTCATCTTCAGTTAAAGGCCTAACACCTAGGAACATTACCACAAACTTAGAAATAGTAAAGGCATACTTAAAACAACAGTTAAAGTTTCATATGCACACGGGTAGTTCCTTAATTCAATCATAACCAGAGTTCTATAAATTCAAATGACTTGCAAGAGGACATTCTGGAAAGCTTATGAAATTCTCTACAAATCATTTGTAAACATCAAAGCATGATTCTTACGTTAACCAAATCGAATTCCAGTAAACCTAGAATCTGTCCAGAAATGACAGGGTCTACTAAATTAATTATTTAGTGATGATGCAAAAGCATAATTGGACCAAACCAAGTTTACCAACTTGTTGCACATACCAGAGGAACATCAGAAAGTATAGTGCCAACTTCTAAATAAATTATTTAATGCCCTTTTCTAATTTATTTAGTTAATTAGGTGATTAAAGCAATATATAGTAAAACTATTCAGAAAAATCTACAAAAATTACAGTAGCTATCTCATGCTTCACATAGACTACCATAAAAATTTCAAAGCCATTGAGCAAGCAGAACTTGCTGTACCCAAAATAACAGGTGGCATGTCTATTTTTAGCATAATTAGGAAACCCTATTGAAAAGTGTCAAACAATAGATTTCACATTTTTCCTAGCATCATTATAGCATAAGAATAGCACTCACCAATTTTTACCTTTACTGGATCTATAGAAAAATTATGAAAATTCACACAAGATCCATCCATGCAAACAAGAGAATTTTCTATCTCCTACATATAGTGTCCAAAATATATGAAAATTTAACTATAAGCTATTCATGACATGAGAAGTACACCATAAAAATTTCATGCCATTTGGAGCTACATAGAAAAAGATATAATTACCCCTATTTCCTTCATGATTAAAAGAGATAATTAGTAACTCCATTTTTCATAACAGAACATGGCATAAATTATATTTTTAATAAAAACTAGACATTATCATGAACTCAACAAAATTGGAACCACATCATTTGAAGCTACCAACTAGGAGATACATATTTTTGAATCTATACACAAATCTGTGAAAAGAATAAAACCAAAACAATGTTGAAACCCTAACTCTACTGCTGGGCCGGCCCCGAAGGACACGGCGGCCCACAACGCATGCGCAAGCGAACGCCAGCATGGCCCAGCACTCGGCGCGGCCCACGCTGGCTCCCGCCTTGGCTCAGCGACTGACGACGGGGCTCCACGCGACAGAGAGACAGGCAGGAGAGGAAGAACGGACGGCGGCGCAACTCGTCGACGGCGATAGCTCCGGCGAGTCCAGTGGTACTACGGTGTTCACCCCACCCGTGCGCATCTAGTGGTGCCCTTAATTGAAGCTATTGTCGCAGCTAAAGGGGGTGGCGACGGTCATGGCGGCGCACGGCCACGGCATGGCCGGCTCTGGCGAGACAATGTCGTCGTGGCCCTAGTGGGTGACCCTACGAGCTTCAGCGTCACTCACAGTAGCTAGCGTAAGGGAGAGAAAGGATGGGAAGGTCGCGGTGACAGTTGGCCGCGTGGAGCGCCAACTCCGGCGAGGTCCTGCCATGGCGGCGGTGGAAGAAATGGCGATTGTGCCCTTACCAATGCTGAAATGGACCGATTGAAAGGTGGAGGTGGTAGAGGGGATCACGGTGAAGCTAGGGGCAAGATGGCTGGCGCGTTTTTGCAGTGGCGAGCGTGCAAGGCAATGGCGACGCTCGGTTGGAACTAGAGGGGTTGCAGCAGCTCGGCGCTGCGCGCGGTGAAGGCGAAAGAGAAGCAAATGGAGCAGGTGAGTGCGTCGGGCAGGTGCGCGGGGTGCTCATGTCACGGCCAGCAGCGCCAAGATGCCCGCGGCGCGTGGCAGTTCGAGCAGAAGACCGGCGATGGGTGGCGAACACACGGCATTCGTTGTCTGATGACTGTCAGTTACTGTAGATCACAATCAGACAACGGGAATCGCCTGACACCGCGACTTCATAGTTTTAATACGGCTAAACCGTTGGTCCATTGCAAAAATAGTGTACATGAAAATTGTAGGTCTACCATCCATCTAAAATATCTTTTCAAGGACCATCATCTAATTCGCCATGGATCAGAAGTTACATCAAGCCAAAGTTGGCTTGATCCAACTGAAAATGCAATTAGGACTTAGAATTATTTTTCAGTGCTGAATCCACCATCAAGAATGACTTGTGGGCCATGTTTGAGGCTGTTCCACACATTTTCATGAGTTGATCATAAAACAACTTTTGTTCCTTGATAAATTAGCTACAACTTTGGTAAAGAGTGCATAGCCATGCAAGGTCTCTATGTTGGACTTTTGAGTTAGTCAAACAATGTCACTCTAAGGGTCATTAAAAGTCAAACCTCCACTTGAGGGCATTTTTGTCATTTTGATCCACATGAACAATGTCCCATCAATTACCCTAAGTGTAGTTAAGGTGTATTAGACCCTAATTAACCACTTTACACAAGTGCTATACCAATTTCTAATGATCACATGTAATGAAGCACAAAACAATCAATTCACTCAAATGTTGCAATTTCATGTTTCACATGTTTCATGACCTTGTTGTTATTTTATACTTGTCATATTACTACCATGTTGCCATGTTTCAAGGTATGAGAAACTCATGTTGCATTCACATGTTTCACTACTACCATTCATAAGCAAATCAAGTATGAAACAAACAGAATTGCGAAAGTTGCATATGTATGTTTTAGTGACAATGGCATGATGAGATAGATGATGCACATGTTTATGAAATGAAATGCAATTTTGTGGAAGCCAAACACCTAGGGTGTTACAGCGCTTCCCCCTTAGAAAAATCTCGTCCTGAGATTTGGAAAGCGTACCATTTAGTATAGAAAGTTGGATGATTTTCCTTTAAATAATCTTCCCGCTCCCATGTTGCATCCCGATCACTATGATTACTCCAAACTACCTTGTATAACTTAACTACTCGCCTACGAGTCACTCTTTCTTGAGTATCCAGAACCTGCACGGGCTTCTCCTCATAAGAAAGATCAGATTTCAAGTTGATTTTCCTCGTAGCTACCCATTCCTTAGGAATACGGAGACACTTCTTCAACTGAGACACATGGAATACCGGGAATATAGCTCCCATTTCACATGGTAGATCGAGTTTATAGGCTACTCTTCCACTTTTCTCGATAATGCGGTAAGGTCCAACATATCGAGGCTCAAGCTTCCTTTTGATTCCAAAACATTTTACTCCTTTCATAGGGGATACCTTCAGATAAACATGATCACCTACTTCAAACTCAATAGGTTTTCTTCTCTTGTCAGCATAGCTCTTTTGTCTAGCCTAAGCGGCAGTCATATTCTTCTGTATAGTTCGGACTTGCTCTTCGGCTTCTTTTACAAAATCAATACCATAGAATCTTTTTCTCCAGGTTACACACAGTTCAAAGGAGTTCTACACTTGCGGCCATAAAGAGCTTCAAAAGGAGCCATTTTGATACTCTCTTGATAACTGTTGTTATAAGAGAATTCAGCGAGAGGCAACCATTCCTCCCAAGAGCCTTTGCAAGAGATAAGACAAGCTCTAAGCATGTCTTCAAGAATTTGATTAACATGCTCAGTCTGTCCTGATGTTTGCGGATGATAGGCAACACTGTGGATTAGATGAGTGCCAAGATTATGATGTAAGCACTCCCAAAAGCGAGCCGTGAATTGCGGTCCTCTATCTGAAACAATGGATTTGGGTACACCATGGAGACGTACCACTTGTTGAAAGTAAATCTCAGCATAATTGTGAGGGTGATAGGTAGACTTGACCGGAATAAAGTGAGCGGATTTAGTTAGATGATCTACAATAACCCAGATGGAATCACAACCCTTTTTGGTAGTGGGTAATCCAACAATGAAATCCATGACAATTTCTTCCCACTTCCAGCTAGGAATAGAGAGTGGCTGCAATAATCCAGGCCTCATGTGAATAGCCTTGACTCTGCAACAGTTATCGCACCTTGCCATGTAGGCTGCGATTTCTTTCTTCATCTTGGTCCACCAATAATATAGCTTGAGATCTTGATATATTTTACTGCTACCAGGATGGATGGACAATTTAGAAGAATGGGCTTCAACCATAATTTGATTTCTAAGTTCTTTGTCTTTGGGTACTACAAGCCTATCATTAAACCAGAGAATTCCTTTGTCATCGACCCTAAAGTGCTTGGTCTCCTGAGCTTTCATCTTCCGCTTGATATGAAACACACCCACATCAGTCTTCTGGAGTTCAATAATTTGACTTCTAAGAGAGCAATCCACAGTGATATTATGGAGTACTACAGGATAAAGGAGGTGTGTCAGATGAAAGTCTTCACTAACTAAGGAATTGCAATGGGTCTTTCTGCTTAAGGCATCAACAACCACATTTGCCTTGCCAGGATGGTAGTGCACTTGAAGGTTGTAGTCTTTGATCAATTCTAACCATCGTCGTTGACGCATGTTCAACTCGGGTTGAGTAAAGATGTACTTGAGACTTTTATGGTCCGTATAGATGTTGCACTCATTACCTAGCAAGTAATGTCTCCAAATCTTCAGGGCATGAACAACCACGGCTAGCTCTAAGTCATGGGTAGGATAATTGATTTCATGCTTTTGAAGCTGGCGCGAAGCATAAGCAATGACTCGGCCCTCCTGCATAAGAACACACCCCAAACCGGTGCCACATGCATCACAATAGACATCAAAAGGCTTCTCGATGTCAGGTTGTGCCAATACAGAAGCAGAGGTTAGTAAGGTCCACAAAGTGTGGAAAGCCTCTTCACACTTCGGAGTCCACACAAACTTCTCATCCTTTTGAAGTAGTCGAGTCATGGGCTTGGCGATTTTTGAGAAATCCAGGATAAAGCGACGATAGTAGCCAGCCAAACCTAGGAAACTTCGGACTTCTGTGACCGTAGTAGGTGCCTTCCACTCTAGGACTTCTTGCACCTTAGTAGGGTCAACCGAAATTCCATCTCCAGATAACACATGACCCAGAAAAGGTATCTTGTTCAACCAGAATTCGCACTTGCTGAACTTAGCATAAAGCTGGTTGTCACGTAACCGAGTTAAAACAATTCTCAGATGTTCAGCATGCTCTTCTTCATTCTGAGAATATACAAGGATATCATCAATGAACACGACGACGAACTTGTCCAATTCTGGCATGAATACTGAATTCATCAGGTACATACAGTGTGCCGGAGCATTTGTCAACCCAAAGGACATGACAAGATATTCGAACAAGCCATAACGAGTAGAGAAAGCTGTCTTAGGTATATATTCAGGATGAATTTTGATCTGATGGTAGCCAGACCTCAAATCGATCTTGGAGAATACCTTAGCTTTGGAGAGCTGATCAAACAGAATATCGATGCGAGGAAGAGGGTATTTGTTCTTGATAGTAACAGCATTAAGGGGGCGATAATCCACGCACATGCACAGAGACTCGTCCTTCTTCTTCACAAAGATAGCCAGACAACCCCTAGGAGAAGAACTAGGCTGAATCAAACCTTTCTTTAATAGCTCATTCAACTGAATCTTCAGCTCAGCCAACTCATTGGACGACATTCTATAGGGCCTTCGAGAAATAGGTGCCGTACCCGGAATGAGTTCTATCTTGAATTCTACTTCTCGGTCCGGAGGTAATCCAGGTAAGTCATCAGGGAAGACATCTGGAAACTCATAGACAACCGGTATATCTTCAATGGCTTTGTCTAGGGTAGCATTGGCTGTATTGTGGATAGCGATATCATGAGGTAACTGCACTAGAAAACCCTTCTTATCCACAGGATCTCTCAACATTACCACACGGGTTGATGTATCGATCAACACTCCATTCCCGCTCATCCACTTCATCCCTAGGATTACATCGATTCCTACCCCCGGCAGAACTACAAGATCCGTAAGGAACTCTCGATCCCCAATCTCAATCCTTACATCTTTAACTACTTGGTTAGTCATGATATTATTTCCAGCAGCACTAATACAATAACCACCCTTGACAATTGTAATCACATTCATCTTATGCTTAGATGCAAAAGTAGAACTCACAAAGGAATGCGAAGCACCCGAATCAAAGAGCACAATTGTAGGGAGATCATTAACAAGGAACTTACCAGCGATGACCACTTCACCAGCAGGAATTTCCTCCACAGTAGTGTAGTGAACACGCCCCTAACGGACATTTCCCTGAGCATTCTGCTTGGAAGGATAGGGACACTTATTAGCCTAGTGACCAGGCTAGTTACAGTTCTAGCATGGCCTGTTTGCTGGTGGGACATTGGAGCTGCCCTGCCCAGAGGTATTCTTTGGCAAGGAAATTGTGTAACCCTTGCGGAAACCAGTTTTAGCTTGATTCTTCTTCTGAGGTGGGCGGTACCGGACATTAGCATTGGGTGGACGATACTGGGTCTTGGATACCACTGGTGCCTTAGACCGAGAAGCACCTGCCTCAAAGTTTCTTTTACGGGTCTTGGAAGCAGCATATACGTTATCGTTATTCTCCTGAGTCAGGGTGTCACTGATAAACTCATTGAAGGTGACACACTTGCAGTTGCCCATAGACTTCATCAGTTTAGGGGAAAGTCCCCTCTTGAAGCTAGCTATCTTCTTGGCGTCAGTATCCATGAACTCGGGAGCATACCTTGCCAGGTTGTTGAATGCCTAGAGGTATTCATTAAGACTCTTGTTGCCTTGGGTTAGCTTCATAAACTCGGTATGCTTAATGGCCATGAGACCAGGAGGGATAAAGTGTCCCCGGAAAGCTGCCTGGAACTGGTCCCAAACTATCTTGACATTTGTAGGGAAGGTGGTCCTGTGATGGGTCCACCAGATGCCTACAGGGCCTTGGAGCTAGTGTCCTGCATACGAGGCCTTCATACCTTCTGTCAAATGGAGCAATCCAAACCTTTGCTCTATCGTGCTCAACCATTCATCAGCTTGTAATGGTTCTTCTGCCTCTCTAAAGATAGGAGGCTTTGTGTCCATGAAGTCCTTAAAGCTACTGTACTGGTTCGGCTCGGGTCCCTGGCGGACATGTCAATCCTCGCGGTTAGCCATTTGGCGTATAGCCTCAGCTAGCATGCGCTGGCTTTCGATGACTGTCCGCATTAGCTCAGCTGGTGTGGGCGGTGGAGGAGGTGGTTGTTCCTCATCTCCCATGCTACGACCACGATGAAGGTTATAAGCCATCTGCAAAATGTATAGCCAATGAGCACTGACAATGTGGAAATTTTTGTAGATGAATTGTATAATTATGCCAAACTGACTCCAATGGAGAACATGAATTTATACTATCAACAGAGGCACAATCATCCATCACAATCACATAACTCATCAAGCGCATCAATTGACACATTAATGCGATGAACTTAACCAACAATGAGATCGATAGACCGCACAGATGGAAATTGTCAAAGGCTCACATACATGGAGCATAACACGTTCGATAGGTTACATCCAAGCCATAGAGGTTCCAACTGACATCAAAGACAACTTAAGGTTCGATATTACATCCCAACGATTAACTTATTACAAAGCTACTCGTTCATGCATGAGGATCAACAAAAGACTAGCTCTAGCTCATTAGATAAGTAGTAAGCTAAACTACGCATCGTCCTCAGAGTCAGTGTCGAAGATCTCTCCTTCATCTTCATCACTAGCAGGCTCTAACTCCTCATCTTCCTCCTCTTCAGGTGGAACGTCCTCAGGTCCATTGACCTCAATGTCATCATCACCTTCAGCCATGATGACACCAGAGCCCATCTCATCCTCATCATCAGGTGGCAGGAGAGGGTGAAGCTGATTATGTAACAGGTGAACCTCCTCATGGAGATGGTCATTGTACTCTTCGGCAACTGCCAACTGCTGCTCTAGCTCCACCTGTCGTGCTCTCAACATATTCTCTTCGTGCTAGGCTTCATTCCGTTGGTTCAGCACATGAATCAACATACGTTCACAGTTGCGGTGAGCAACTATCAACCTCTAAACCTCTAGGGTCTCTTGGTCCCATTCTTGTGTTACTTGCTCCAAACGATGTTGAGCCGCATTCCTCTCAGCAGTCACCCGGGCCAGCTCTACCCTCAGCCTTTCCGCCTCAGTAGGCTCCGGACGGGGCTCACGAGGAGCTAACCAATGACGAGGTGCCCTGCCTCCAGCGGACTTGCGAGTAGTGAGTTTCGTGCACGCCATCTATAGCAAAAAGTTGCAACGTAAGGGGAGAATCATTTAAGGGATACGAAATTTAATTAGTCGAGACCATCAATTTTTAAAGGAGGGAGTAATGCAAAAATGCTATGTATGCTTGAACATGATGCATGCACGATCCATACGTCCTCACAAACCTAGAAAAATTTAAAGGCTAGCGAATATACGGTGGCATACATACGTTCTCTCGTATATGGTATCTAGTCGATCTACAACGATACGTTGTTTGTGTACCTGCAGAAAATTTCATTTTAGCCCAATAGTTTCCCAAAAAGGCATATAAAGTAAGCAGTAAACTAAATACTTTCATACATACATCCCCCGATGTATATACTCTAGTATCACAGCTACCCGACAGAGATACCCACATTTAAGTACTCTCATAGATACATGATCGAACATGTAAGTATGCGAGCAACCACAACTACTCTCCCCTAGACTGACGGTTGGACGGTCATGCTCTCACAACTCCCACTTACTAGAGCATAGAGGTATTTTGATCCATACATTACCACCCAAACGGATGGCATCCATACAATAGCACACCGTATGGACAACGAAACAGAAACAAGCAGGAACCCCCAAGTTAGTACTTTAATAAGCCACCTAAGAGTCCTTACTTGGGCATAAGGGATATGACCACTGGCAATACTTAGTATTTAATTTAGGATTTTCACAAATACTTTTGTTTTAAATACACAAATGACATGTTTAGTGTCGAATCTTGCTCTGATGCCAGCTGTAACAGAACCGACCAAATCATAAGAATGTAAGTACAAAAACAATCATAGAAGTGATCAAATTCCTGTACTTAAGCTCCCATAATCCCGGTAGTCCAAAAATCATGAAGGATTTCAACCAACTCTCGACATGCAAACCAAGACCGTAGTGATTCAACACAACACATCATTCGTTACAACATTTCACAAGTAGCATTCGGATTACATCCATCAGAGTTCGAATAAAAATATTACAAACCAAGTTCAAATTTGCGGAAGCAACATAGTTCAGTACATAACTTCATAGTTTCAAATACATTGCTAGATCTGAGTCTTCATCCCTAGCTGGGAGAAGGCAATACTTGCAGCAACCAAAGTAGAACTGGTCATCTGCAACAGGTGGGAGATAAACCCTGAGTACGAGAAGGTACTCAGCTAGACTTACCCGTCAAAACCAGAAATAAAAGACACCAAGGGTCATGCAAGGCTTATGAGGTGGGCTAGCTTGACATAGTTGCATAAAAGAGCTTATGAATATAGTAACCAATTTAAACTTAGCATCAAGCTTATCATCATTTACCTGTCCACTAGATTAGCACCTGTACTAGAGCACTCACTTATTAGGAGCAAACAATATTAACCATAGTAGGTATAAAAAGGCTGTCATCATCATATCATCATTTCTAAACCATTATGTTATTTAGTGTATCTACATTGGAGATAAGCCCGTCAAGTTCTCACTAATCGGGAGAGACGGCGACTCGAATTGAATTACAACTGAGCTGAGGGGGTATTCCTAACTCTCACCCTGGCATACTTTGCAAGGGTAGCCGTGGGTCACCTTTAGGACAACTTAGGAACCAAATTCATGGGTTCGATCAGCGCCAGCACTCTCAGGGATTACCCTTCTGCCAGGACGATCAGGACTTTTAAATCACCTGCCCTTGGACTCACGCCTACGGCTCATTTTCGAGGCGCACTTTATACTTATCGACTCCCAGCCTAAGGTGAGCTACTCGGCTTCGTGGTCGGTCTCTAGACCCGGCCAACTAAGAGAGAGGCATGCGTTCAACATGAACAGGAAAGGCTCCAAGATTCAGTCCTTAAGCGACACAGACGGAGTCACTGCAAACCGGCAAGTCTCCGTCCGGTCTTCATTTCAAATTAAGACTGGTTCTTTTCCACGATAGCAAATATAGCCAACCGTGCCATATGTATCTTCCTATATCTCGCAGGTGACAGGAAATCACCCGACTTCTACCACGTTTCAGCAGGGCTAAGCACTACACGAACCTGAGCTACATAGGATTCAGGGTATCAATATCTGGACAAGGATTGGATAACCAATGCAGCAAATGTTTGCATCCAACACCTAAACTTAATGCAACAATATATATATATGTAACAATAATACTTTAACTGTATTTCGGAAATTAGGAGGCTTAATATGCTCCGGGGCTTGCCTTTCACAAAGTTGCACGGACGGTGATCCGGGCACTCAACGGCGACCTCATCTGGCACTTCTCCTGAAGGCTGCACCTCCTGAACCTCCGGTGTCGGCTGCTGCTGCTCGCTCGGTTCCTCAAATTCCAGCAGTGTCACACCTTCCGGTACACCTATTGCATGCCGATGCACAAGATAAATATCATGGATGCATAAGGAATGACATGATGCTCATGATGAATGAATCACAGTAAGTGTTTAACGAAACATCACTGGACACTCGTTTACCGATTAAGAATAGCTCTATTCAAATCACTTGAAAACATGTATCTAACTTAACTTGAAGAACAAGATCTACTTACCTAACTTGCATAACCTAAGGTAAAGATGTTCATCTTCAGTTAAAGGCCTAACACCTAGGAACATTACCACAAACTTAGAAATAGTAAAGGCGTACTTAAAACAACAGTTAAAGTTTCATATGCACATGGGTAGTTCCTTAATTCAATCATAACCAGAGTTCTATAAATTCAAATGACTTACAAGAGGACATTCTGGAAAGCTTATGAAATTCTCTACAAATCATTTGTAAACATCAAAGCATGATTCTTACGTTAACCAAATCAAATTCTAGTAAACCTAGAATCTGTCCAGAAATGACAGGTCTACTAAATTAATTATTTAGTGATGATGTAAAAGCATAATTGGACCAAACCAAGTTTACCAACTTGTTGCACATACCAGAGGAACATCAGAAAGTATAGTGCCAACTTCTAAATAAATTATTTAATGCCCTTTTCTAATTTATTTAGTTAATTAGGTGATTAAAGCAATATATAGTAAAACTATTCAGAAAAATATACAAAAATTACAGTAGCTATCTCATGCTTCACATAGACTACCATAAAAATTTCAAAGCCATTGAGCAAGCAGAACTTGCGGTACCCAAAATAACAGGTGGCATGTCTATTTTTAGCATAATTAGGAAACCCTATTGAAAAGTGTCAAGAAATAGATTTCACATTTTCCTAGCATCATTCTAGCATAAGAATAGCACTCACCAATTTTTACCTTTACTGGATCTATAAAAAAATTATGAAAATTCACACAAGATCCATCCATGCAAACAAGAGAATTTTCTATCTCCTACATACAGTGTCCAAAATATATGAAAATTTAACTACAAGCTATTCATGACATGAGCAGTACACCATAAAAATTTCATGCCATTTGGAGCTACATAGAAAAAGATATAATTACCCCTATTTCCTTCGTGATTAAAAGAGATAATTAGTAACTCCATTTTTCATAACAGAACATGGCATAAATTATATTTTTAATAAAAACTAGACATTATCATGAACTCAACAAAATTGGAACCACATCATTTGAAGCTACCAACTAGGAGATACATATTTTTGAATCTATACACAAATCTGTGAAAAGAATAAAACCAAAACAATGTTGAAACCCTAACTCTACTGCTGGGCCGGCTCGAAGAACACGGCGGCCCACAACGCATGCGCAAGCGAACGCCAGCGCAGCCCAGCACTCGGCGCGGCCCACGCTGGCTCCCGCCTTGGCTCAGCGACTGACGACGGGGCCCCACGCGACAGAGAGACAGGCAGGGGAGGAAGAACGGACGGCGGTGCAACTCATCGACGACGACAGCTCCGGCGAGTCCAGCGGTACTACGGTGTTCACCCCACTCGTGCACATCTAGTGGTGCCCTCAATTGAAGCTATTGTCGCAGCTAAAGGGGGTGGCGACGGTCATGGTGGCACACGGCCACGGCATGGCTGGCTCCGGCGAGAGGATGGCGTCGTGGCCCTAGTGGGTGACCCTACGAGCTTCAGCGTCACTCACAGTAGCTAGCGCAAGGGAGAGAAAGGATGGGAAGGTCGCGGTGACAGTTGGCCGCATGGAGCGCCAACTCCGGCGAGGTCCCGCCATGGCGGCGGTGGAAGAAATGGCGATTACGCCCTTACCAATGCTCAAATGGACCGATTGAAAGGTGGAGGTGGTAGAGGGGATCACGGCGAAGCTAGGGGCAAGATGGCCAGCACGTTTTTGCAGTGGCGAGCACGCAAGGCAATGGCGACGCTCGGTCGGAACTAGAGGGGTTGCAGTGGCTCGGCGCTGCGCGCGGTGAAGGCGAAAGAGAAGCAAATGGAGCAGGCGAGTGCATCGGGCAGGCGCGCGGGGTGCTCATGTCGCGGCCAACAGCGCCAGGATGCCCGCGGCGCGTGGCAGTTCGAGCAGAAGACCGGCGATGGGTGGCGAACACGCGGTGTTCGTTGTCTGATGACTGTTAGTTACTGTAGATCACATTTAGACAATGGGAATCGCCTGACAGCGCGACTTCATCGTTTTAATACGGCTAAACCGTTGGTCCATTGCAAAAACAGTGTACATGAAAATTGTAGGTCTACCATCCATCTATAATTTCTTTTCAAGGACCATCATCTAATTCGCCATGGATCAGAAGTTACATCAAGCCAAAGTTGGCTTGATGCAACTAAAAATGCAGTTAGGACTTAGAATTATTTTTCAGTGTTGAATCCACCATCAAGAATGACTTGTAGGCCATGTTTGAGGCTGTTCCACACATTTTCATGAGTTGATCATAAAACAACTTTTGTTCCTTGATAAATTAGCTACAACTTTGGTAAAGAGTGCATAGCCATGCAAGGTCTCTATGTTGAAGTTTTGAATTAGTCAAACAGTGTCACTCTAAGGGTCATTAAAAGTCAAACCTCCACTTGAGGGCATTTTTGTCATTTTGATCCACATGAACAATGTCCCATCAATTACCCTAAGTGTAGTTAAGGTGTATTAGACCCTAATTAACCACTTTACACAAGTGCTATGCCAATTTCTAATGATCACATGTGATGAAGCACAAAACAATCAATTCACTCAAATGTTGCAATTTCATGTTTCACATGTTTCATGACCTTGTTGTTATTTTATACTTGTCATATTACTACCATGTTGCCATGTTTCAAGGTATGAGAAACTCATGTTGCATTCACATGTTTCACTACTACCATTCATAAGCAAATCAAGTATGAAACAAACAGAATTGCGAATGTTGCATATGTATGTTTCAGTGATAATGGCATGATGAGATAGATGATGCACATGTTTATGAAATGAAATGCAATTTTGTGGAAGCCAAACACTTTGGAAGATGTGATATGGGAGTATATAAGCCTGGCAAATGGGAATCACGACTCATGGTGAAAGTGTACACACTCTATAGAGTTTGATCAAACCGATATATCAGCTGTGCACACGAACACGAACGGTCTAGATCCTTTATGATTAGTGGTTACTTGTTTGGTTTGGGAATGATCTTAATACTAACTAATATTGCTCTCCACTTGGGTTGGTTTATCACTAAAATAGTGACTCAGGTATAATAAAGTTTGACCAAGTAAAATTGCTAACCATAGTATACCGAGTTAAGACTTTGAGCCTTCATAAACCCCTTTGTTATACTGTTAAGCATGGTGCGCTTACACTTGCTTTACAATCAACAAAAATCCTAGATGGGTACTAGATGGTGGAGTTCATGAAGATGATCTTGAGGAGTCCAGAAGTTGTAGGCTGAGGTTCACCAGTCGACGTCCCTGTGGTTTATGGAGTTCTACTAAAGATCAGTTTCCGCTTTGTATCTGTTAAAGACTTATAAGTCTTGATGTAATGAATGTTATATCGATATGTAATAAAGCACAATCTTTGGTATCTACCTTGTTTTGTCACTGTATGTGTGATATTGACTTCCTAGGCACACATATGGTTGGCGCTCGGTTTTATCCTTAAAATCGGGTGTGACAAATTGGTATCAAAGCTGTGTTGACTGTAGAACACTCAGCCTAGTTAGAAATGGTCGTTTTAAGGATTTGTTTCACTCTCCCTCTTTTCCTTGTATTTTATTAAAAGTTATGCTTAACTCCTTACCCTCTAGTCTATTGAAAAATCTTGATATTTATGCTATTAGATCTTGTTCTCATCTTGTTCTAAACATAGCTAGGATGAAGAAGTTCACGTACCTTTGTTGACCTTAGGAGACTTATCCTTTATTTAATAAGAACGATAGCATCGAGTATCGTGTAGAGTCTTATGTATGACATGTGTAGTTAAATGTTTGTATGCTTGTTATTATGGTTATGTTTGATTTGAATTTTTGTAATGAGTGTGATGTGTTGTGGGGTGATGTCCGCAATTGCATCTAGTTTTCAAAGTAAGGTTTAAGGTTTAATGAAATAGATAGTTCGGGTTCAATCTTTTCTCGCTATCTTTAATATCTTATCTTGCCTTATCATCTTTTTATCAAGTTTAGCTCTACCATGGTCACCTTAGACTGATGTCATTCATGTTTCAAATAGATGGAAGACACAGGAAGGACCTTACAGGGTAGGTAGTGGCAATGAGAACAACCCACAACCACAACCTACAATGTCCATGGAACAATTCATGATGATGGAAACTCAGCTCTTGGAATAGATGGCACAAACAATCTAGAATCTGTAGCAAAATCCACCAGCACTTGTCCAAGTGAGAGACAAATGAAGAGAATTTCTGAAGGGACGTCCACCTATTTTTACTCACTCACGTGATCCTCCACAAGCTGATGATTGGCTTTGTGCTATAGAGACATAGCTTGAGATAACTCAATGTAATGACAAAGAGAAGGTACTTTATGGCTCTGGGTAGCTACAAGGTGCAACACTTGATTGGTGGGAGTCATTCCAAATTGGCCACCCCAATGCTGAAGAGATTACATGGCAAGAATTTAGGAATGGTTTTCGTGTGATGTATTGGAGATTTGTAGCACATTCACCATTAAGGGAGTGAGCCAAGAGGCTATACGTCTTTGCCTTTTCCCCTTCTCTTTGTTAGGAAAGGCTAAGCAATGGTTTTATTCTAACCGTAATGCTGTAGATACATGGGACAAGTGTTCCAATGCTTTCGTAGTTAAGTTTTTCCCTAGGAGAAAGGACTAATGCTCTGCGCAATAAAATCTCTAGTTTTCAACAACTAGTAGATGAATCGATTCCCAAGGCTTGGGAACGAATGCAAGAGTACATCTCTGCATGCCCACACCATGGCATGAAAGGCTGGCTTTTGATCTAGAACTTCTACCATAGATTAGTACCATTAGATAGGAGCCATTTAGATGGTGGTGGTGGTGGTGCATTCTTTTCGCTAAGTGTTGCAGATGCAAAGACACTGATCGAGAAGATGGTCTCCAACCAAGGATGCAACGATGATCGACTCCAACCCCATAAATGAAGGTATGCATTCAATTAAAGAAATTGACATGCTTGTAGCTAAGATGGATCTACTCACAAAGCAAGTGGAACATTATGAGAAGGTGAGTGCCCAAGAGACACTCAAAACCATGGATTCCCACATGACTTGTGAAGTCTATGGAGATGTTGGACATTCGGGCAATTCCTGTCCCAAAACCAAAGAGGACCTCAACTTCGTCAACATTGACAATGGGTTCTGTCCACAACATCAAGGCTGGAATAATCAAGGTAATAATTATTACTCTTCTTCTTGTTTGAATAATCAAGGTAATAATAGTTATGCTTTCTTGAAAGATCTTGTTTATAGAAATGGTAGAATGTCTGATAGTATTAATAAGAAACTACATGCTCATGACAAGATGTTGGAAAATATAAATTCTAAATTGGATGAATTTTCTTCTGTCTTAAAGAATCAACTTAGTTTTAATAAGATGATAGAAACCCAATTAGCTCAAATTGTTGCTGCTATCCCATCCTATGAAAAAGATAGAATTTCTAGCAAACCTGAGGGAACAATGGAGACAGCCAACCTTATTACTGCAAAGTATGGCTATGCTTTAAATTCTTGGGGTTCCTATTTATTAGATTCCCCATTTACCATTAAGAAAGGTGATCCCGACATTCCCGTGATTACTTGCTCCATTGGAACTCGTACCTTCCATAATGCTTTGTGTGATTTATGCTCTAGTGTTAACATAATGTCAAAAGCAACATATGATAAATTGTTCTACACTACCTTAGCGCCAACTTCAGTTTAGCTGCAATTAACTGATCAATCTACCCGTTATCTCGAGGGAGTAGCCACTGATTTATTAGTTAAAGTTAGGAGTGCCTATATTCCTACAGATTTTATGATCTTAGACATGGGTAACACCGAGGATACACCTTTAATCCTTGGTCGTCCTTTCCTTAATAGTGCAAATGCTTGCTTATATGTGGCTTCTGGGCAAATCCAATTCCACTTTGCTAGAAGAAAAGAAATATTTGCTTTTGCCTCTGGATAACCCCTCTTTGATGAGAATCAGGAAAAGAAGAAGCATCCGAAGAGAATCAAGATGAAGAAACCAAAGCCAATTGAAGAGCCAGAGAAACCTGTCAAGAAGATGAAGAATAGAAAGAGATGGCGTAAAAAGAAAGATCCATCCTCAAACTCGTCATCCCCTGAACCTGACAAGGCCTCCGAGGTGGAACAAGAGGAAACACCTCCGCCCAAGGACGAATGACCTTGAGCCCAACAAAAAGGTAAGTTTTCTATTCCTTGCATTTATTTACCGCATTTCGTTAGTTGCATTTCATTTTCAATAAATTTGCTTTACATTGCATGATAGGTTAGTTGCATTTAGCTACTCTGTGTTAATAAATAAAGTTCTATAGTAGCTAATGCCTAATAGGATAGATATGCATTTAAAGCTATATATATATATTAGTAGCATCCCTGCTGAATAAGTTATCTAGTAGTTATAGATTTAGCTAGTTATTTATGCATTCTAGTAGTATTAGTTGGTCAATAAAGAAAAGAATCAAAAGTGCCACCAGAAGACATTTCAATCTATGCAAAAGGCAAGCTTGGGGGAGACGTCTCTCCCTGCTCAGGTATGAAAATCTTAAACCCTCTCTCTACATTCATGTTTGCTTTGAATTTCAATATTCATGATCATAGAATGTAGAGAGGAGTGCCTTTAAATTATTTCGAGAGAAACTCTGCTCTAATAAAATGATGTTAAATTATTTAGAGATGATGAATAGTTGCTCTGTGATACTTTGCAAAAGCTTGAGATACAACCTTATACTTCTTAAGTTTTGAGCATGATAAACTTAGAGTTCATCTTATGTTGAATGCTTTCGCGGATTGCAAATGCTAGAACCAAGAATAGGCTTTTGTGAGATATGTTGTATGCAATGATTAGAGTAAATCTTTAAACCTATCTGAGAAATAGTAAAGACAACCTAGAGTTTTGTTTTGCAAAATGCTAAACTCTCTTGCTAGAAGTTCCTCAATGGTGATAAATTCCTACCAGAGCCAAATAAATATCCACTCATACATGATAAAGCCACCATAAAAGCTGCTTGTTTGTTTTGATCTTTTTCAAGCCTTGTTGATCTAAGTAGAGAAACTTTTCATGCTTTTTGATCAAGATCGCATACACCCACATATTTATGCTATTCCTACACTGGGGATACACATCCACATATGCATTCCATTTATTATTGCTCTATGATAATCAAAGTTACCTCTCTATGTTGTCTTACATCAAAAGAGAGGCATGGGCTGCAGAAAAATGAGAGAATAAAAAGCAAAAAGCTCTAGTGTTCAAAAAATGAGAGTGAGAAAAAGAAAGTGGCCATGCCCTCTCAAAAAGAAGCTAGAGAAGGGAAACTTCTCAAAGGAGTACCACATCCATCAAATATTGCACATAGATGCACCTCTTGATCAATTTGTATGACTTGTTGCTCCTTGTGATCCAAATGTTTGACTTAGCAATAGATTCAATTCAAGTAAGCTATGCTTTTACCCCTACCTTGAGCTCCACATAAGCTTTAGGATAGAAATTAAGGCTAAAATTCATGGCCTTGGTGTGGATTTCAAACACCATTGAGTGACTTGAGTGTACCATCCGAGGAACTTAGGCAAGTTTTCTTTTCAAATCATGTGAAAACCTCCAAGAAGTTTGAGCTAAACTAAAGTAGGCAAAAAGTATCTATCTAGCTACACATTCTTGCAACTGCTTGTATTAAGGTGAAATCTATAAGTCCCACATTGCTAAGACTGATGTATAAATTTCTAAGTGCTAACATGTTCAACTCAAGAGAGTATTTATTTGTATACAAGTCTTTGCAGAGCATTACATAGTAGCAACTCCTGATCCAACAACCTATTCCATGCTAAACTCGTATCTTTGCTAAGGACGGCAAAGGGGTATCTTAGGGGAGCTTGTTGACAGTCACTAACACATGTTTTGACCATCAACATTCCACCCAAAAGCATGGTAAAGTGAGGTAAATCATCAGCACATGTGAAGAATTATGTTTAAATTTCACCTAGTTCCACTTGTGCTTGTAGAATAATTTGTATGCAGAAAATATGGCAAATTTTGGCCGAAATGGTGACAAACATGGACCAAGGAAGCAAGTGGATATGGTAGGGCCACCTAGGCCCACAGGGCAGCGCCACCCAGCCCCACTTGGTGCCACCTTGGCACTTTGCCACATTCATTGATCCATGGGAGCCCCTCCATAACCAATGGGATGCGTTGATCTAAGTCGGTTCAAACAATGGTGATGATGAAGAGGCCATGGATCCATGGGCCCATTGTCATGGACTTGGAGCTTCACCAATCGACTTACCGGCTAAGTTTCACCATGTGCCATGTCTACAACCACCATTGGGAGCCAACCATCACCATTGGATGCTAAGGCGGTGGAGTAGAGGGCTAGGCGACGCCCTCCCTTGGCCACCCAGTGCCCTCTTGCCTCCACCGACTTGGCCACTGCCTACATGTACCCCCCATGCCTCTCTACACTAAAAATAGAGGGTGTGGAGCTTGGTGGAAAGACTGACCCCATTCATTTCGAAGCTCTCCAAGCGTCTCTTAGCTTTCTAGCTTAGCATTAGCAATAGAGTAGTAGTCTATTAGTGGAGTAGAGCAAGAGCGAAGCTTCTCGGAGTCTGAAAGAGTCTTTTGGGTTCGGTATAGGTCCTTTGAAATTCTTTCATTTCTACATTACTTTATTCAGTATTTATTTCAGTACTTTATTCTAGTATTGCTTGCTTTACTTTAAGTACTTAGTCATTAGTTTTCATCATTAGTGGGCTTAGGTGCTTATTGTTTGGCATTAATAGCATAGGTTATCTTATCATTAGTAGTCTTTCAGTTAGTATCCGGTTCCACCAGTCTGGTTAGGGTGCTTTGATCTCATTTCATCGAAGCTCAGATCGAAGTATTAAGTTTATAGATTAAGCATGGTGCTTAGGTTATAGATTACCTGTGGATACGGCTAGGCCTCTAGATAGATTGTGGTAGGTGGCAAGTGGTGACTAGCCTTGTCCATCCTCTGTATTCCACCACTGATAGGTATAGTTATTAAATCATAGGGCTTATGATAGACCTTGTCTATTTAACTCTCCTAGTTGGTAGGCGGGCTATGCCCTGAAGTACTGTCATATTTCTTCTAATTACTTGTTTACCCTTTGCTACTAGAAAGATATATCGCTCGCTCTCCCACCTATCTATCTCTGGTTAGTTTGTATTTAGTAGTTAGTTTAGGTAGTTCACATCCATCCTTCACTGTCGTTCACCTACCTAGGATCAACTTAAGACCTACCTTTAACAAATCTTAGTCCTATATAAATTCTAGCCTTCCACCTTCCTATGGGGAAAAAATATAAATTCAACACTCGGTACTCACTGAGTGAAGTGCTACGCGATAGTTCTATGCGCTTGCGGAATCCTCCAATAGTCGCTAAGAAGTATCAACACCGTGGGGGTCGAGTCTGAAATGCTCCCAGTGCCATTGGTGATGGTGGTCCTGACCTCTTCCTCCTTGGTCCCTATTGGCCCCTCCCTGACAGAGCTTGAGGTGCCCGACCATGGGAAGGGCACTGAAGATGCGGCCATGGCAGATGCTAGGCTCGAGATGGGCAGGTGAGGGCCGCCACCCTATTATGGAGGTGCTTGAGGGGGAGGGTTGAGACCTCCTCTAGCTCCCTCTTATTGGTGTGGAAGTTGAGTGTCTTGTGCCCTCGGTGCCTTGTTTGAAATCATCCAGGGCAGAGGGAGCGGGGGTCGCGGGAGGCCACCACGTGGAGGAGGCCAACAACCCCAACGTGGTTGGGATGCCTTGTTGGTTCCTGACCAAGTGGTGTCATCTATGGCGACTCCCATTGTGATTCCATTCCCATGGAGAGGCGTGACGAGGTATGCCATCCCCCGATCTATGGGTCGTTCCAACGGGTACATTGTCTTTGAATCTTCCTTTGTGGTTATGGTCGATAGAATCTAGCTATTTCACCTTGATGGTTTCTCGATGTAGGGAACCCCTTCTAGGGTTTGGGATTTTGAGGCCTTTAGTGGGCTTCCTAAACCCATCCACAGCTATTGGGACCATCGTCGATCGACAGTGGGGACGCAGTGATGGTGGCCTAGCTCCTCCTTCTCATGACCCTATGCTCACCTGATGCGGAGTGCTCTGCTATGGCAGAAGGCCGCTCTCGCATTGGGGCGACAGCAGGTGTGGCTGAGAGGGAACTCCGGACATGGGTGAGCTTGGTGTGGCTACCATCTCAGAGGGGGAGTGGACTCGTTGTCCATCGTCGATCCTCCTCATGAGGGGGCGACTACTGGTGGCCCAGATGGGATGACCCTTGTTCTCCATGAGGAATGGGTTGAGCCAGGCGAGGATTCCTTCATCTGGTCGCATCTTATGGACCCCTGCAAGGCTCTGTTCATAGTGAACAACACTGGACTAAGCAGGTCATGTGGGCTAGTGTCTCCTAGAGCTACTGAGGGGGTCCAGGCGACCTTGTCCAGGCTAGATGATGTGCTCATCATGGTCACCAAGCTGAGCTAGATGCCCAACGGATGATGGCCAATGAGGTGGTGGCCTGAGGGTAGGTGAGCCATCTTGTCTTGATTTTTCTTTGAGCTCATTGTATGGGTCGTGTCCTTGATTAGATCATTTGATCATGTTTTCCTTTCCTACAGGAGCTGATGAAGACTTCAATGGAGAAGTCCTAGTTCTTGTGCTTGGACCACCAGATGCGAGTAGGGGTAGCCATGGACTACGACTGCCTCGATGAGGCAGAGGCCGAGGTTGCGGCGCTAGTGTGGGGAGCAGGAGCCTTCCCAGAAGGCGTTGGAGGAGCTGCGTCGGGGCCTATTCAATGGCACCCAGATGATTGATTCGACCCAGACATAGTCCACGGAGCGAGAGGCATGGGCTTGATCGTAGGTCAATTTACTAATGTCCTAGGTGGCCAGTCTCAAGGTGACGATGGCCGTTTAGGAGATAGAGCGCACCGTGGAGGACGCTACTCAGAACGAAGCTGAGTAGGGATGTTAGCGCCTCAAGGTTGACTGCCAGAACCTCCACTCTACTTGCACCGGTGAGTCTTCTTTTGCTTGTAGCTTGCTTTCGCTCGATCACAGTGCTTGGTCATGATTCTGCTGTTTCTTTAAGGGTTGCCCATGAAGGCACTCTTAAATCAGGAGGAGAGGGTGGCCATGGACTAGTGGCCCTAGGAGGTGGCCACCTAGCTGGTGACTTTGGCCACCTCCACGTAGGCTTTCTATGACACCATGTTTGTTGCCGACTGGGGGAACACCCAACTGGCGCACCATCTTGACAAGGCTCACCTTGAAGTGGACCCAGTTGACGGTCATTAAGATCAATTATAAACTATCAATATAACATGCATATATACTTAATTCCATCACCAAACATAGGTCTAGGGTTTTAAACTAATAAATTCCATGAGTTTTGGTGAATCTATGTTTGCAGCAGGGTTTAATTAGAAAACCATCAAGGTGGACATATTCGTCAAAGTAAATCATGTTTATCCACGATGAAACCGACTTAGGAAGATACTAGAAGACACCAAAAGACTTTCCACTGAAGATGGGGCCCACCTATCACTGAGATAGGCTAGTCGACCCCACCTTAGGGTGGCCGGCCTATCTAGCCCACATGTCGGTCTCTCCTTTCTACGTTGCTTTTCCATTGCCTTAAATATTGCATCTATGTCGTCCTTTTAAGTCAGTTTGATCTGAGGGTCCAGAATTGATGCTAGCCCCTATATATAGCTACCCCTACCCCCCTTTGTGAAGCCACTCTAAAACCCTAATTTGTATCATCCTCATCAGGATTAGAACCAGCTATCAAGAGAAGATTAGTCCTCCATAGGATCTAGTCTTGTATTAGAAATAGAAAGATAGAGTGTGAGGGAAAAGTTTGGAGGAAGTACTGGCTTGTCAGTGCTCTCTCTATGGCTTGTACCCTGGCAGAATCAAGTTCTTCATGACCTTGCTTCTGAGATTTTTCTGGTAATCAACTTCTAATCCAAATAAGTAACGTGCTTATATTGTTCTTCAGGTTTGTGACTCTTTTTGAGTACTTTAATCCTTGTCATTCCTAGGTTAAAGTAGTATTCATAGTGTAAGCATGGTGCTTAGACTCGGTTACTCATAGATGCACCCTACATTCTAGATTGGTGGTAGCTCACAAGGGTGACTCTTGTAGCCTCGTTGAATCCTCTATAGTCCACCTCCCATTTGTTGGGCTAGCAGGATTTAATTACTATAGAAAACATACTCTGCCTGTGTTTCCCTTAGTAATATCCCCAGAATTGAATAATAGAAGATATAGCTTACCGAAGTTAGAACTAGAAGACCTTAGTGATCTCCTTTATACTCCTATTATCTTAAGTCTTGTTGCTACTCCGAGTTAAGTTAGATGTAGTTAATCTCACATGTTTCCATGTGGATACTGATACTTGGAATGCTTCTGGGTGAAAGCTATAGCAATATCCGTGTGCTTGTGGATTTATCTGTGTGCGTTAATAAATACCAACAAGCTTTCTGGCGTCGTTGTCCGGGAAACGGTTGCTGAATTAACTATGAACCTAGCTTAACCTTGTATCTTTTATCTTTTATATTTTATCTTTTATTTTATTCTTTTCCTTTTCACAATGGATTCAACTCCTATCCATCAATACACTACACCTACGAGCGCACGCCTAGAGCCACTAAAATCATCAAAGCCTATCTTAACACCTAGGTATGAGCTACGCCCGGGTTTAATAAAATTAATTCGGGAACAATCCTTCTCGGGAGAAGGCGATGAAAATCCATACTCACACCTATGGGAATTTGGACAAACCTGTGCATGCTTGCATATTGCTGACATGTTTGATGAGACCTTAAGGTGAAAGTTGTTTCCATTCTCTTTGATGGGAAGAGCTAAACAATGGTATAGTCGAACCATAGGAAGTATGAAAGGAGATTGGAAAATATTATGCTCTAAATTTTGCCTAGCTGTCGACAGAATATCATCGGCAGTCCTCCGAGGGGTATCCCACAAAGGTAGATTGATCGGCAGAGGAGCGTGAGATCAAGAACAAGAAGGCAACAGAGACACACGAGTTAGACAGGTTAAGGCCGTCAGTATGATGTAATACCCTACTCCTGTGGTCTGTTGGTTTGTATTAGCTATCGTATGATATTGCATGTGTTTGGAGGGGGTCCTTGCCCACCTTATATAGTTTGGGGAGTAGGGTTACAAGTTGGTTAGATCTAAGAGATAACCGGAAAGTAATAACTAATTACAGGAATCAGTGGATCATACATATCCTAACAGATCTCGTAGTATCTTTGGGATATCTTCTAGATGTCTTGCGGAAGGCGCCGACCAGAGTCGTGCCCCGCAAGGCTTCATCTTGTGGGCTGGGTCACCCCTGAGGGTGCAACCCATGTGGTCTGCCATGGATACCAGGGGCCATACCCCCACAGCTAGTCCCTGAGCCTGACAGTTGGTGACGTAGTTACGTGGTGCCAGGGTCAGAAAGTAGAAGACCAGCCAAGCAGGCAGCCAGTCCTCGGGCATAGCCACAAGATGAGAACAAGCACATTCACCACAAGGTGAAGTGTGCCCACTTAGTCCTTGAGCCTGCTGGAAGATGAAGAATGAATCTTGTAGCAGGGTCAAAGAAAAAGAAGTCTGAAAGCTTACTAACGTCGTCTGACATGTGCGTATCAAGACCCCAGACGTGCTACCCAAGATCAGCACCCTGATTCGAACAGCATGGAGCAGCTTGATAGCACATCGACGAGATGTAGCAAGATCCAACCACCAAGGGAGCATCGAGGAGTCCTTGGCGTCACCGGCAATGACCGAGCACCGAGGAGCGAAGAGTCCCCGGCGTCGCTAGCGGTGACTGAGCACCAAGGAGCGAGGAGTCCCCGATGTCGCTGGCGATGACCGAGCACTGAGGAGTCCCCGACATCGCTGGCGATGACCAAGCACTAAGGAGGGAGGAGTCCCCAGCGTCGTTGGCGATGACTGAGCACCGAGGAGCGAGGAGTCCCCGGCGTCGCTGGTGATGTCCGAGCACCGAGGAGCGAGGAGTCCCCGGCGTTGTTGGCGATGACCGAGCACCAAGGAGCGAGGAGTCCCCGATGTCGTTGGTGATGTCCGAGCATCGAGGAGCGAGGAGTCCCCGGCATCGCTGGCGATGACCGAGCACCGAGGAGCGAGGAGTTCTCGGCGTCACTGGCGATGACTGAGCACCAAGGAGCGAGGAGTCCCCGGTGTCGCTGGTGATGACCGAGCACCGAGGAGCGAGGAGTCCTCGATGTCGCTGGCGATGACCGAGCACTGAGGAGCGAGGAGTCTTTGGTGTCGCTAGCGATGACCGAGCACCGAGGAGCGAGGAGTCCCCGACGTAGCTAGAGATGTTTGAGCACCGAGGAGTTCCCGGCGAAGCTGGCGAGGTCCGAGCATCGACATAGCTGGCGACGTCCGTGCACTGGCATAGCTGGCAAGGTCCTGAGCACCGGCATAGCTGGTGACGTCCATGCGGTGAAGTG
Organism: Miscanthus floridulus; assembly: GCF_019320115.1. NCBI lineage: Eukaryota > Viridiplantae > Streptophyta > Magnoliopsida > Poales > Poaceae > Miscanthus > Miscanthus floridulus. Next base: position 64,569,284 of record NC_089598.1, on the reverse strand, counting down.
TGCCTGCTTAGTCCTCGAGCATGAAGAAACCTAGTGCCGAGGAGTCCTCGGCGTAGCTAGCGATGAAGCATAAGCGACTGAATAGTCTAGGTCAACTGGTCAGGCGGTGAAGTGAGCATTGAGTAGAAGCAACTGGTGAAGAGTCCGATCAACTGGTCGGTGACGAAGTCCATGAACCTAGCAGTTCAACCAGTTGATCGGTGGAGAAGTCTGAGCACCAGGTGGTCCGATCACCTAGGACGATGATCCTGCAATACAAACATGTAGAACAGGGTAGTACATGATGTAAAAATATATGAACTTCAGAGAAAAAATAGCGTATGTAGCTTGACAATCAGTTGGAGTGAAGATGTATTTAATATAAACCGCCCAAACATGTTAGTGTGTAGCTGAGTCTCTAGCCCTATATAGCCTGTTAACCATAACTGCGGAGCGTGGAGCCTATGCACGTGTAGGAGGAACAGGCGTGACCAAGGAGCCGCTGTCGACCACCCATAACGTAGAGCGCGGAACCCATAGCATGTGTAGGGAGGAGCCAGAGATAGGGCCATCTCTAGAGGCGTCCGAGCATCAACACGACTATTCGGGAGTTCAGAAAATCATTTGGAGAGCAAACATGGAGAAAACAGCTTGGAGAAACATTATGGCGATATACAGAGATCGGAGGGTGGTTGGTGCTGAACCATAGTATCCAGGGCCGATTTGGCGATGGAGAGGCAATCGGCGAGCTTTAGACCAACCCTGATCGATGGATTCGATCAGATCATCATTGTTGATCTGGCCCCTCTGGTAGCAAGAAAGTGGGCGGCGAGTCGTTGATGAAGGTGACCTCGGAAGAGGTTCCAAGATCAGATTTGTAGTTGTAGGAGCGGGGATGATTGGCGTAGAAATGATCTGCACTGGCTTGAGGAGCTCTCTGACTTCGTCAGCATTGATGATCTAGGAGATCGATCCGACCATGAAGATCTGGTCGGGCTGTGGAAGGGACAAAGAGCCTACGGAAAAAGCCATCTTGTTCGACAAGGAAACAGCACGCACAACCCCTACCTAGCGCACCAACTGTCGACAAAATATCATCGGCAGTCCTCCAAGGGTATCCCATGAAGGTAGATTGATCGACAGAGGAGCGTGAGATCAAGAACAAGAAGGCAATAGAGACACACGAGTTAGACAGGTTCAGGCCATCAATATGATGTAATACCCTACTTCTATGGTCTGTTGGTTTGTATTAGCTATTGTATGATATTGCATGTGTTTGGAGGGGGTCCCTGCCTACCTTATATAGTCTAGGGAGCAGGGTTACAAGTAAGTTAGATCTGAGAGATAACTAGAAAGTAATAACTGATTATAGGAATCTTGGGATCATACATATCCTAACAGATCTCGTAGTATCTTTGGGATATCTTCCAGATGTCTTGTGGAAGGCATCGACTAGAGTCATGCCCCACAAGGCTTTGTCTTATGGGCTGGGCCGCCCCTGAGGGCGCAAGCCCATGTGGTCTACCATGGATACCAGGGGGCCATACCCCCACACTAGCTTTCTTTCCCATCTCTAGAGTTGTTAGCCTTCGAAAGAAAGGTTCTATCTTTTAAACAAAAAGAACAAGAATCTCTTGGCATGTCAGTGGGCTCGTTTTAATGACCTCATCACCACTAGCCCTGACCGTTGCCATTCAAGATCCTGTACTTCTTCAACATTTTTATATGGGTCTTAGCAAGGATTCTATGAAATCCCTTGATGCAGCCTCTAGAGGAGTTTTTCTTCATTTGTCTACTAGTAAGGCAAGGACTATCCTTAATAAAATTATTGGAAAGATTCCCTGCACTAGCATTCATAATGAACTCCCTAAGGAAGAGGAAGAAATCATCTCCTAATCAAGTAGAGGAAGTTTTTATAGCCAAATCACAACCATTCCAATCCCAAGATTTAGCTATCAATCCCGAACCATCAATTTCCCAAAATCTAAATCCTCCAAGGGAAGAAGAAATTCCACCTTTGGAAATCCCTTTTGAAATTAAGATGATCTTTTTGATGTGGATTTTGGGAAAAGCTTAAACTTTCTGCTACATAAGAGACCTTCGAGTGAATATAATTCAAATCCTCTCAAGAAGGGATCTCTTAGAAAGCATCCTTATTCCCATGAAGGACATTGGGAAGAACTCAAGTATGGCATGTCTAGTGAACCCATAGAAAAAGAGCCAAGCCATTTAGAAGCCAATCCTATCTTTTCCCCTTCTATGCCCACACTAGATGTCTCATATGAACCCATCTCTAAACCCATCCTTGACCCTGATGATTCCCTTTATGCTCTTTTTCCTAAGTCTCATGATGATCCTAGAAATCCACTAAGACAACCAAAGCATAAAAATCATGAAGGATCCATGGAAGACCAAGAAGAGCAATGGCAATGGCTAGAGGATGTTAAGAATTCATATGCCGTTGAATGGATGGACAAGGACAAAGCCTTAAGGGTAGAACCCAAACTAGATTTAGATCCAAAGGGTGAGCTTAAATCAATCTCCTTAATGAACATGACTCATCCAAGTTTGGAGGAGGCCTTAGACAAGATCAACCCTAGAGTCACCAATCCAAGGGAAATTTTGGACATTCATGAAGAATCAACCTTGGAGCTTGAAAAGGAAGATGACATCAATGAGCATGGAAGCTACTTCATGAAGATCTCATCAAATCCATGCTCATGTGAGAAAACTCCTGAATCAAGTTGTCTCTCTAACATTGCTACACACGAGATCTTCAACCCCCTCATCTTCCCTCTCATAAAATTTCTGAAAGGGTGGTTGTAGATGCGTTTCTTTATCATAAATACTATAGATCTTGCTTTGTGAATCTTGAGATAGGTACACAAAGGTTGGTGTTGGAGGGGAAACCACTTCATTAACTTGAAAAGCAAGTCGAAGGTTTCCCAAGGATGAGCTTTTTGTCCTAAAACAAGCACTTTCAGGAGATAACATGAGTTTTCACCTTTTGCTGTAATGCCCTTGTCAAATGAGCATAGAAATATAACTGTGAGAATATTACTTCGAGTATTTTTGTCACTAACCAAATCTAGGTTTGAAGCAAAAAGAACGAAGGATGACAATGCAAGGTATGTCCAACCAATCATCATGCAACATTGAATTATATTCACACACGAGAGTTCTATCATCCAAACTTGATTTTGTTGCAAAATTTAAGCTGGGGGATATACTTTCCTAAAAACATCTATTGTCATATTGCTAATTTATTTTGGTTGTCTCTGCCTTCAATCCATGCTCCGTTTGCTAAATAACAACCATGCTCTTCCATCTCTATTTGAATAAATCTCTTGAATGCTTTCATGCTAACTTTGTTTGCTATAGTATGCTTAAGGTTTGGAGTATGTTCATACATCTTTTAAATTAAGCATGGTGCTTAGTTTAGGGGTGATGATCTTACTTCCAAAGGCTTTTTAAATTAAGCGTGGTGCTTAGGTTAAAATGCTTTCCTAGATTAAATTAGACATGGTGTCTAGTTTTATTTTTGGACCAAGAGTGTGCTTTAGTAGATACTAGATATTTTATTGGACTAACCCCTGTAGAAAACTCTCAATTTAATTTGGGTATGTCACGGGATGAATTCAAATCAAAGATGAAGCAAGGCACATGATGAACTCCAATAACTTTGCACAAAGAAGACACAACTCATTCAACATGGATGGAAGAACTCCATGAAACAAAGAGGAAGAAGATGAGTGTCATAAAACATGATCCACAATAAAAGCACGCACTCATAGGAAGTGGACGAACAAATCAATAGGTCCAACAAAATGTCAAAGATCAAAGAGCAAAAAGAGGACATAACAAAAGAATAAGAAAGAAAGGGTGCAATCGAGGAGACAAGAAGCTCATGAACAGCTCAAGATGCAAGACAAGCCAAACTAGGAAAATTTCAAGCAAAAAGGGAAGGACCATTACGAGTCATCTACCCTTCGTCTTATGGTGTCATCGCGCTCCAATGACAAAGGTAACATTCGAAGGTAAATGGTCGTTATTTAAAAAAGTTTTTCCTTGATTTGGGTATGCACATGAGTAAGAAACAAACATGTTTGAGTCATAACTTGCTTAATCCAATCTAATTAACTCAACATGTTTAGTTCTTTAAGCTTGTTCCTAGCACCACTTTCTTGAGCCCATAGTCTTAACCAAATAAGCTAAAAGTGCACATCCTATCTCTAGAAGATGATAGTCATAATCATATAAAGATTGATATATTATGTAGAGATAGACAATCCTCCCATGCGTTAAGCAATTCAACCCTTTTTGCCAAATGTATTTAAATGCTACATTCATGCTTAATCTTCTGATCTTATCACCCATGTTATAAATGAGCAAAGCATATGAACATTAACTTCATCTTGTTCAATGTGCCTAAGGTTAGAGAAGAATGAATAAAATTTTGGTTCTATTGGTGTTTTCCCACCAACAGAGCCCATACACTTGATCTCAATTATGAGCAGGACACACTTCAAGCAAGTGTGGGGAAAGTCGATTCCCTAATTTCAACAAGTGAAGGTTCTGAATCTGTCAAACCAAAATCAAACCCAAACCAAGACGGGTTTGGCAGAAGAAGGTGACATCACCATTAGAGGCGTCATCACAAGAATCCTCGTATTCAGAGCAAATAGAGGTACTTGATCAATGAACTTCACAAGAAGTCCCGTTCGAAGGATTTAAGACACCGAACCTTCACCGAAAGAGGTAGCTTGGGGGAGAAGCACTCCCATGTATCCAAGTAAGTACTCTTTCCCCTTTTATTTTTAGTTTCTTTTAAATAGTTAAAAAATGATGAATGAAAACAAAATAAATAGTTATAGTTAGTAGTAATGTGTGATATAAAAAAATGAAAGCAAAATAAAAAGGTATGTCTAGTTTGCTTTGATTTGTTTTTAAGAGCTGAATAAAATAAAGAGGACTCTAAATAATCTCTCAAATAGAAATGATGAATAGTTGCTTTATTGTAATTCCTTTCAAGTACCTAGTTTTCAGCCTTGAATTCTCCCAAGTTTTGGATAAAACTGATTTGATATAAAGATTTACTCTGAACTTGAAACTCGTGGATAGCATATGCTTGATCTAAGTCTGGGTAATTGACGGATATGATATGAGAAGGTCTAAGCTGCTGTTTATCTTGTTCCGAGTGACACTAAAGTTCTGGAGATTTATCTTTTGAAAAACATAAAAATGCTCCATGATGAGTTCCTATATGACAAAGCTTGAATTCCCACCAGAGCCATACATATTATTTAGGCTAGGAAAACTTCCACATATATGCTGCTTGTAATAGCATTGAGTTTTGTCAAACTTTGTTGATCCTTATGAGAGGTTTGTCATGCTCTTAAAATCAAGATCACGTACACACCACCCAAATATACACTACTCCTACACTGGGGGTAGGCACAAAAACATGCTTTCCATTTAGATCCACTCAAAAATATTTTACTCCTACACTCGGAGTAAACACAAAAACATGCTTGATAGGTTTTCCATTCACCAAATAAATGCTCCAAGTTCTTGTTGCCATCTCCCAAAAGTTTTGTTGCAGAAAAGAGGACTGGGCTATGTAAAAGTTATTCATAGAAAAAAGAAAGAAAAGAAAAAAAGAAAGTGTTGAGAAAAAATGGACAAGTGTTCGAGATATATAAAATAATAGGTACTTAGATGCCCTCCTGAAAAAAAGAGAAGAAGAAATGAATTAGATAGCCCTTGCTCTCTAGCAAATATTTTCAAGTTTTCAAAAGAGAGATAAGTTTTCAAGGAGCAAAGTAGAATTAGGTTAGCCACTATATATATCCACCATATATCCACACACATGCACATCTTGATTTGATTGTATGACTAACTCTCTTTGGATCTGTTGTTTGACTTTGCAATATATGCATTGCAAGTATGCTCTAGCTTTCTCCCTACCTATGAACTCTACATAAGCCTTAGTGGTAGGAAGAGAAAAAGGCATAACATCTTTATTGCCTTGGTGAGGATCCACAAATACCACATATATTGAGAGACTTGACAGTGTCATACAATGGAATATCTGAGTTTTATTTTGAAAACTTATAAGAACTCCTATACAATGGTAGAACAAAGAACTTGAGACATAGTGCTTGACTTGATTGTTTTGTCTTTCAATTGTTCAAGACCCAAGTAAAGGCTAAGAAGCCCCATGGTTGAAGGTAATTTGGGTAAGTCTGAAAGTCAGATCAATTTATTCTAATCCAGAGGATAAATTTTGATTGAATGCATGTGTACTTTTGAGGCGTGAAAACATTGTAGCAACTCCTAACCCATTGCTGAGTTTAGCTTTGCTCAGGGACTGACAACTGTTAAGCTTGGGGGAATTGTTGACGGTCATTAAGATCAATTATAAACCATCAACATAACCTGCATATATACTTAATTTCATCACCAAACATGGGTCTAGGGGTTTAAACTATTAAATTCCACAAGTTTTGGTGAATCTGTGTTTTCAGCAAGGTTTAATCAGAAAACCATCAAGGTGGACCTATTTGTCAAAGTAAATCACATCTATTCATGATGAGAACAACTCAAGAAGATTCCAGAAGACCCTAGAAGGCAAACCATGAAAGAAGAGTGCAAGACCATGACATGTGGGGCCGGCTGGCCCCACCTATAGGCTGGCTGGCCTAGTGGCTCCACATGTCAGCCTCCCTTCATTACGTCGGTTTCTCACCACCTTCTAGATTACATCTACGCCATCATTTTAAGTCGGTTTGATCCAAGGGCTTAGAATTGACGCTACCCCGTATATATATAGCCCTATACCCCCTCCAGCTGAGCCATCCTAAAACCCTAATTCATATTCTCCTTATTAGGATTAGAGCCAGCTATCAAGAGAAGATTAGTCCTCCATAGGATCTAGTTTTATATTAGAAATAGAGAGATAGAGTGTGAGGAAAGAGTTTGAAGGAAGTACCGCCTATCGGTGCGCTCTCTACGGCTTGTACCCTGGCAGAATCAAGTTCTCCATGGGCTTGCCTCTGAGATTTCTCTGGTAATCAACTTCTAATTCAATAAGTAACGTGTTTATATTGTTCTTTAGGTTTCTGACTCTTTTTGAGTACTTTAATCCTTGTCATTCCTAGGTTAAAGTAGTATTCGTAGTCTTTGCACCTGCCACGATTTGCCACAATGTCCCGCTGCGGGAAGTGCGCATGGAATCTCTATCCGTCCCCTCAAAAAACTCGCCGGACATTTTTGCCTCCTCGAATGGGCCATGACTTGTCGCAAGTAAGAGGAATACGGATTAGAAAACACTTCCATGGCCCGCATGGGCCTAGGAGTTCGAAGGTTGGCCCATCAACGGGCTCGATAACCGCTCCGGGCACCCTTCGAATAAGGGATGAAAAGGGGTGGGCCCACAAGCGGCCAATGCCTAAGCGCACGAGCACCACGAACATCTCAGCCCATGATTGAGTTTTAGCTAGGTATGATCCATAGTTTTTTTCCTAAAGAAAGGCAGAGAGCCCTTGGGACTGATCGAACGGTCTTGAGAACTATATGGATTGACCACTGAGAAACTAAAGTTGGTCACCAAGCTGACCCTAGCCAGATCCCTGCAAATGGGATACTAGGACCCCAATCGAACTAGCCAGCTAACAAACCACCAAATCTCAAGGCCATACCTACGAAGGGTCCAACCTTGACAAGAGGGAATCACCATCCCTAGGACATGCCATGGGTAACAAAAGAAGGCCAGGGCCCTTAGAGTCCTCCCTTTCAAAAAAAACTCTGAAGGAGTATTCTACTCCTCCACAGGCTCGGGGGCTACTGTCGGGACCAATACTAGGGTACCCGAAGAGAAGATAATAACCATCAACGTTAATTCATCCAAGTGGTCAAGAGCGTGACTATAGCTCTTGCCGACCCCTAGGTATGCAAGCTCTGCCTCGCTCGACCCCTAAAGGTGGATCTGCCTCACCCGACACCGAGGCCGAGGGCTCCACCTCATCCGACCCCTAAGGGTTGGCTCCGCCTCACCTAACACCTAAGGGTTAGCTTTGCCTCACCTAACCCCTAAGGGTTGGCTCTACCTCGGCCAATACCAAGGCCGTGGGCTCCGCCTCTATCGACCCCTAAGGGTTGGCTTTGCCTCGCCCGACCCCCGAGGGTTGGCTCCACCTCAGCCGACACTTTGGTTTGGGTTCCGCCTCGCCTGGCTTCTGGGTGGGAACTCTGCCTTGCCCGACCCTAAGGCCGAAGGCTCTGTCTCACCCGACAGAGACCCATACTGCCGCTAACCACTCTAGGTCCAACCGTATGGGCCTAGGTCAAAGCTCTGGCTCTAGGGAAGTGACTGGCATGCCTCGATGTAGCCCATGACCCATGACGGGCCATACTAGGGGGGTCACATCAGGAATAGCATTGAGCGTACCGGTGCTATTCTGCCTAACCCCGTATGAACACTGACAGACGCATCAGTTTGCCACGACATCCACCAAGATGGTGTGGAGGGCCATGTCCGGTAGACGGTGTCTACACATGGCGCCAGTGATAGATATGGCTATAATGAGAACCTATCCCTATTGATGTCTATAGGGTCAGCGGGACCCACATAAAGGAGAAGAAGGACCTAGCGATCCTGAAGGACTTCTTCCTCTCGTTCTCCTCTTTTCCCTTGGATGTAACCCCTACTTTCCCTTGGCTTATAAAAGGGAAGGAAGGGTGTCCCATTAGGGGGCATCGCGCATCGGACCAATGATTAGAACACCACATCTAAACTCAACTCGACTCGACTCGAATCAGAGCTCATCGCAACACACCACCAGAGACTTGGGACCAGTCCCTCTCTCGACCATTTGTAATCCCTACTATGAACTTTTAGTGCTAGTAACACGAGCAGTAGCAGCGAACTAGACATATGGACATTCTGCCTAAACCAGTTAAACCTCGTGTCCTCTTAGCACACCATTCGGGCTAGACACGCAATAATACAATTTTACTTGTTGGTGGCAACTCGGAACACCGACAATTCTTGTTGAGCAAATGTCAAGAAAATGCTTCAATGGACCAAAAAGCATAATTTAAAGCTTTATTGTGATACTGCTTTGACTAGAGTAAAGCAATAGTTTCTACTCAAGATACAAGGTTTGACCTTTAATAAAAGTGGTAATTTAGTTTGCGTGCTACAAACTTTGTTTTTGGATCAAGAGCCAAATTAGCTTAGAAATAAGTCAAACAGAGGCTCAAAGATTGAATCAGCTACTGTTTTCAACCCTGGAAAATATTCTAAGTCTGAGATTAGTGGCAAGGATAGTTGGCATGTCGCATTCTCATGTTTTTGTTAAGCAACTTGACTTGATTCCAAAATAAAAGTTGGAGTTTACATCTTGGAGAAGGACATACAAAAGGTTGGGATTAGTTTGACCATGTTTGGACCAAATAATTGGAGCATAAACAGAGCAAGGCTTAAACCTCGTCAAGTCATTGATAGTTTCAACTTGGGGCTTAATTAGTCGCTAATGGAGGACTTTTATTGTCATACACCCTTAATAGGGATGGAAGAGCAGCCAGAGAAGAGCAACTTTGCCTTAAGCCACCAGGCCCGAATATGCTTGGAATATCTAGAAAAATGGCATCCAAGTCGGGTAATCTCGCGCATGCCAGGTGTTCGATGGATTGACTTCATGGCGTCCATTCGTTGTCTATGCCCCCACCAATGCCAAGCGCCACTGCCATGTGCCCCTACCTCCCCCTTGCATCGATGTAGTTGTAGATGCTACCTCCTCACTCGCCTTGCCCTCCCCTTCCCCTTCCTCGCTTTCCCTCGCTCGCGCTACTACTCGCTGCCACGGACGCTGCCATAGCTGCTGTGTAGAGCACTACGGCCAACCCCACTTCTCGCTACCTCATCCCTCCACATGAACCGTAGCCACCACTAGTAGCTTCGCGACCCACTCCTCTCCCTCATGCACTACCTTTTGAGCTAGCATCGCCGTTGCCCGTTGCCACCAGAGCGGCTCTGGCCATGACCCTCGACTATCATGGCTAGGAAGGCCATGGGCTATAGCTTGCCGAGTTGTGGGCTAGGCGTGGCTGTGGCCAAGCCCAGCCGGTGTTTCCCCACCGCTGCCAGCTACCCCTCGCCAAGACTGGCCGACCTACCGGCTTCCTCTGCTCTACCCGACGAGGAGAAGAAGATGAGGGACCTCACACAAGAATTTGAAGAAAGGGAAGTGTGGCAAAACCTCCTAAATTATAGGGCCCACATGCACCTGTCACTGTCCAATGACCTCTAATGACTATGCATGCCGTAACAGAACCAACCAAATCATAAGAATGCAAGTACAAAAACAATCACCAAAGTGATCAAATTTCTGTACTTAAGCTCCCATAATCCCAGTAGTCTGGAAATCATGAAGGATTTCAACCAACTCTCGACATACAAACCAAGACCATAGTGATTCAACACAACACATCATTCGTTACAACATTTCACAAGTAGCATTCGGATTACATCCATCAGAGTTCAAATAAAATATTACAAACCAAGTTCAAATTTGCGGAAGCAACATAGTTTAGTACATAACTTCATAGTTTCAAATACATTGCCAGATCTTAGTCATGTCCCACAAAAGCATCTTCAGGTACGAGAACTAGGAGAGACCGCGCCCAACGGTCTAGTCTTCATCCCCAGCCAGGAGAAGGCAATACTTGGAGCAACCAAAGTAGAACTGGTCATCTGCAACAGGTGGGAGATAAACCCTGAGTACAAGAAGGTACTCAGCTAGACTTACCCGTCAAAACTAGAAATAAAGGACACCAAGGGTCATGCAAGGCTTATGAGGTGGGCTAGCTGGACACAGTTGCATAAAAGAGCTTATGAATATAGTAACCAATTTAAACTTTGCATCAAGTTTATCATCATTTACCTGTCCACTAGATTTGCACTTGTACTAGAGCACTCACTTATTAGGAGCAAACAATATTAACCATAGCAGGTATAATAAGGCTGTCATCAACATATCATCATTTCTAAACCATTATGTTATTTAGTGTATCTACATTGGAGATAAGCCCATCAAGTTCTCACTAACCGGGAGAGATGGCGACTCGAATCGAATTACAACTCAACTGAGGGGGTATTCCTAACTCTCACCCTGGCATACTTTGCAAGGGTAGCCATGGGTCACCTTTGGGACAACTCAGGAACCAACTTCACGGGTTCGATCAACGCCAGCACTCTCAGGGACTACCCTTCTGCCAGGATGATCAGGACTTTTAAATCACCTACCCTTGGACTCACACCTACGGCTCCCTTCCGAGGCGCACTTTATACTTATCGACTCCCGGCCTGAGGTGAGCTACTTGGCTTCATGGTCGGTCTTCAGACACGGCCAACTAAGAGAGAGGCATGCGTTCAACATGAACAGGAAAGGCTCCAAGATTCAGTCCTTAAGCGACACAGACGGAGTCACTGCAAACTAGCAAGCCTCCGTCCGGTCTTCATTTCAAATTAAGACAGGTTCTTTAACACGATAGCAAATATAGCCAACCGTGGCATATGTATGTCCCTATATCTCACAGGTGACAGGAAATCACCTGACTTCTACCGCGTTTAAGCAGGGCTAAGCACTACACGAGCCTGAGCTACATAGGATTCTGGGTATCAATATCTGGACAAGGATTAGATAACCAATGCAGCAAGTGTTTGCATCCAACACCTAAACTTAATGCAACAATATATATATGTAACAATAATACTTTAACTGCATTTCGGAAATTAGGAGGCTTAATATGCTCCGGGGCTTGCCTTTCACAAAGTTGCACGGACGGTGATCCGGGCACTCAACGGCGACCTCGTCTGGCACCTCTCCTGTGGGCTGCACCTCCTAAACCTCCGGTGTTGGCTGCTGCTGCTCGCCGCTCGGTTCCTCAAATTCCAGCAGTGTCACACCTTCTGGTACACCTATTGCATGCCGATGCACAAGATAAATATCATGGATGCATAAGGAATGACATGATGCTCATGATGAATGGATCACAGTAAGTGTTTAACGAAACATCACTGGACACTCGTTTACCGATTAAGAATAGCTCTATTCAAATTACTTTAAAGCATGTATCTAACTTAACTTGAAGAACAAGATCAACTTACCTAACTTGCATAACCTAAGATAAAGATGCTCATCTTTAGTTAAAGGCCTAACACCTAGGAACATTACCACAAGCTAAGGAAATAGTAAAGGTATACTTAAATCAACAGTTAAAGTTTCATATGCAAACGAGCAGTTCCTTAATTTAATCACAACAAGAGTTCTACAATTTCAAATGACTTGGAAGAGGATATTCTGGAAAGCTTATGAAATTCTCTACAAATCATTTCTAAACATCAAAGCATGATTCTTACGTTAACCAAATCGAATTAAGGTAAACCTAAAATCTATCCAGAAATGACAGGTTTACTAAATTAATTATTTAGTGATGATGCAAAAGCATAATTGGACCAAACCAAATTTACCAACTTGTTGCACATACTAGAGGAATATCAGAAAGTATAGTGCCAACCTCTAAATAAATTATTTAATGTCCTTTTCTAATTTATTTAGTTAATTAGGTGATTAAAGCAATATATAGTAAAACTATTCAGAACAATCTATAAAAATTACAGTAGCTATCTCATGCTTCACATAGACTACCATAAAAATTTCAAAGCCATTGGGCAAGTAGAACTTGCTGTATCCAAAATAACATGTGGCATGCCTATTTCTCGCATAATTAGGAAATCCTAATGAAAAGTGTCAAGCAACAGATTTCACATTTTTCCTAGCATCATTCTAGCATAAGAATAGCACTCACCAAATTTTACCTTTACTGGATCTATAGAAAAATTATGAAAATTCACACAAGATCCATCCATGCAAACAAGAGAATTTTCTATCTCCTACATACAGTGTCCAAAATATATGAAAATTTAACTACAAGCTATTCATGATATGAGCAGTACACCATAAAAATTTCATGCCATTTGGGGCTACATAGAAAAAGATATAATTACCCCTATTTCCTTCATGATTAAAAGAGATAATTAGCAACTCCATTTTTCATAACAGAACATGGTAGAAATTATATTTTTAATAAAAACTAGACATTATCATGAACTCAACAAAATTGGAACCACATCATTTGAATCTACCAACTAGGAGATACATATTTTTGAATATATACACAAATCTGTGAAAAGAATAAAACAAAACGAATTTGAAACCCTAACCCTACTGCTGGGCCGGCCCGAAGGAACATGGCGGCCCACCACGCATGCGCCTACAAACGCCAGCGTGGCCCAGAACTCGGCGCGGCCCACGCTGGCTCCCGCCTCCACTCGGTAACTGACAAAGGGGCCCCGCACATCAGCGAGACAAACAGGGGAGGAAGAAATGACGGCGGCGCAACTCGTCGCCGGTGGCAGCTCCGGCGAGTCCATCGGTGCTACGGTGTTCACCTCACCCATGCGCATCTAATAGTGCCATCTATTGAAGCTATTGCCGCGGCTAAAGGGGGTGGCGACGGCCATGGCGGTGCATGGCCACGGCTTGGCCGGCTCCGGCAAGGCCTGACCCCGTAGGGCGCGGCTAGGCTCGGTACGAGCTTCCGGTGTTCACTACCAAGCTAAACCAGCAAGGAGGAGGGGATGGGAAGGCTGCGGTGGCAGTTGGCCACGTGGAGCGCCAACTCCGGTGAGGTCCCGCCATGGCAGCGGTGGAAGAAATGGCGAATACGCCCTTACCAAGCCTCAAACGAACCGACTGAAAGGTGGAGGAGGGAGAGGAGATCACTGCGAAGCTAGGGGCAAGGTGGCCGACACGTTTTTGTAGTGGCGAGCGCGTAAGGCGATGGCGAAGCACGGTCGGAAATGGAGGAGCTGTTGTGGCTTGGCACTACGCGCAGTGGAGGCGAAAGAGATGCAAATGGAGCGGACGAGTCGGTCGGGCAAGCGCTGGTTTTCATCTGCATCTCGGACGCACAATGTGGAGACGTTGGTAGAGCATGTGCGCCATGCAGTGATCAGCTCCTGAGCCGGTCGGCCACGGTGAGCTCTGTCAGTTTTTTGAAATTTTGATTCAGTGTTCAACGACGATGACTGACAGGCGAAATTAACGGTGTTGGATCTCTTAAACCGTGATGAGTTAGTGGAAGTAATGTATACAAAAGTTGTAGAGCTATGGTAGGGCTACAACTTTGATTTAGAAATCTATAGCTAATTCACCCTGTATCCTGAGTTGTATCAAGCCAAAGTTGGCTCGATCCAACTGGAATGGCATCAATGACTTAGACAAATTTTTCAGTGAGAACTCAGCAGGGAAAAATGACTTGTGGGCCTTGTTTGAACATGTTCTATCCATTTTCATGAGTTGATCATAAAACAACTTTTGTTCCTTGATAAATTGGCTACAACTTTGGTAAAGGATGTACAGCCATGCAAGGTCTCTAGGTTGGTCTTTTGAATCAGTCAAACAGTGGCACTCTAAGGGTCATTCAAAGTCAACCCTCCACTTGAGGGCATTTTTATCATTTTGATCCACATGAACAATGTCCCAACAATTTCCCTAAGTGTAGTTAAGGTGTATTAGACCATAATCAACCACTTTACACAAGTGCTATACCAATTTCTAATGATCACATGTGATGAAGCAACAAAACAATCAATTCACTCAAATGTTGCAATTCCATGTTTCACATGTTTCATTACTTTTGTTGCAATTTTAACTTGCCACATTCCTACCATGTTGCCATGTTTCAAGGTATGAGAAACTCATGTTGCATTCACATGTTGCACTACTACCATTCACAAGCAAATCAAGTATGAAACAAACAGAATTGCGAATGTTGCATATGTATGTTTCAGTGACAATGGCATGATGACATAGATGATGCATATGTTTATGAAATGAAATGCAATTTTGTGGAAGCCAAACACCTAGGGAGTTACACATATGTTCCCGGTAACTTAAGAAGACTGTCGGGTGTCCCCAGGGAACCCCGAATCATCCATGATTTTCCGAGCAGGATCCCATTACAGAGTCATTGCAGTAATACAACATTTATTCAAATATCTACATCAGAGTAAAATACTGAAAGTCTTACAATAACTTAATTTAAAAAATAGTTGTTTCACAAACTAAGTACGATTATTATTACAAACCATAGTAGTGGAGTGGCGTAATTAACATAAACATAACACACAAAGAAAGTGCCCTGCCCAAGGGCCACACATTTACTTATCATGATCGACCTGAACAATAGTCATGCAGCATAGTCCAAGACAGACCTACCCATGAGGCTCACCTGCAACAAGGGTTAACGAACCCTGAGTACAAAAGTACTCAACAAGACTTAACCAAAATATAAACGGATTATACTTAAGAATGCAGGCTCGGGGATTCAAGGTAGGGCTTTAGCAAGACTCAAAGTTCATTTGCGTAAAAGCTCTTTTAAAAAGATCCATTCAACATTTAATTCTTCATAAAGACCATATATGAATCTGCCATGATCCATAATGAGATCATGAACTTCACATCAAAACTCTTTCTCAAATCTTCCTCAAGTTTCATTTATGAACTACGATGATGAACAGTGAGTTGAGTCTTCATAACCGAGGAGCAATGACGATTCGAACCGATTATAACCCAGCTGGGGATTCCCAACCACAAGACATATGCAGGTCCCTGACCTACATATACCAACCCACCCTCAGATCCTCTAAAACAAGAACAGGTTCGCACCACCCGAGAGCATAGTACTCCACCAATCCAGCCCATTGCCACGTGGGTACATGCTACTCCCGCCATCTCTCCACTCCCAGTGCGCGAGTAGCCATTCTCATAATAGAATAGCCAAGTTAAGGCTTACCAGAGTATGTGATCGGTACTACAAAGTCTCACCTCATGCAATTCAACAACGGACGTGTCTTAATCGACTCAGGCGGAAAGAACCCGCTCACGAGACCTCCATGTCTTGTGGCTCCCATACACCGAGTCCGCTCAATCTAGATTTATTACTCCACATGCCCATATCTTATGATCACATGAATAACCAATCATAACCAAGAAACCATTTATATCTCGCAGGTGACCGGTGATCACCTGACTTGTACCATTCTAAGCATGGCTAAGCATAAATAAGCATTCTCGAATTGAAATGGGTAACAAGGTTGATATTGAAAAACAAGGTTGACAATGCACCAATTAGGTTTTCACTCAACTCCTAATCACTTAATGCAGTATTGAAAAGCAAAAGCGATATAAATTTGTAAAACACAAGGTAGGTTTAAATGCATCCGGGGCTTGCCTTGGCTGTCGGAAAAGTCGGGTTCCGAAGTCGTTCCACAATTATCAAACCCGACCTCAATAGACGGATTAACCTCCTCCTCAACCTGATTCACTACCACGTTCTCGCTTTTGTTCACTACATGTAGTAACAATGCCATGTTTAATATGATGCATGATATGAAACATGATGCTTGACAATGGATACAAAAATTAATAGCCTGAATACAACTTTCCTTCGCGGCACAGTTGCAAACCAACAATTACTAAACATTTCCAAAAACTCAAACACTTACTTTAAGTATCAAGAATTATTTTATACTAATGACCCAAGGTCATCACTCAATCCAAAATTCAAACAAAACCTAAATTATTAAGGTTTACTATTTGCTTTTAAGAATTAATTATTTAATTAAAAGGTATGAAATAAATCAACTTTCTCCAAATGAGCTCAAAATTTTTATGAAGTCTTATCACATGATAACTAAGTGGCAAAATTTTTTTCATAATTTTTGGATTAATAATAAAGCCTAGAAAAATCATGGAAGCTCATTTATTAATTAATTAGAGCAATTTTTATCACATTCAAAATGTACTGAAAATCAACATTTAATATTTTCCTAAATAGTTTACATCACAGAGAGGTCACACAAAAAATTTTATAATTTTTGGAGCTCTAATTAATTCTATACAAAAATAACAAAACTTATACTATTCATTCATTTCTGAAAAAAAGAAAAATTCCATTTTCACATAAACAACCGCTGACAGGGTGACCCCACTTGTCAGCGTCGTCTTCCCGCGCTCAACCGCGACGACCGTGGTTTGACCGCCGGTAGTTCGCCGCTGGTGAGGTCTTCGGCCATGGCCAATGCACTACCATGTTCCCCCACATCACAGCACGTCGATTGTTGGCACTAACTAGACTAATCACGGCGAGGTTCGAGCTTGACGCCGGCCATGACGGTGCGGCTGCACTATGCCGGCGAAATAAGGCTGGTATCGGTTAATTGAAAGGTCCAGGAAGCACCAGGAGCTCACCCCGAACGCGTTGGAGCCGATGGCCAAGCCAGAGGAGCAACAGAAAGGAGGGTCGGCGAGCAGAGCAGTAGCGGTGGAGCAGGCTATCGTCGACGGTGATGTTCCGGTGGCTGTGGTGGATGAAATGATCAAGCAACGAGGCACAAAGCACCATGACAACATGGAGAAAATGGAACAACACATCGCAAGGACAAAGGCTCACCACAGAGCTCCGACCACGGTGAAGCGGAATCACCAGTGACGCTGCCGGCCGCGAGGAAGAAAGGCACCGAGCGACGTTTCCCGGTGAAGTCAAGCTACAAGGGTGGGTCAGCTAGGTGCGCAAGGAGCAAGCAGAGCTATGACGGCTTTGCTGCGACTAGAACGGTGCTACGGTGATGGCGCAAGCTCGACAGAGCTATGGTGGCGGTGTCGGAAAAACAGAGGAGAGGAAAAGAGAAGAACGGCGTCGGCACAAGCTTTGTAGAGTGGCCAGGAAGCGAAGAGATGACACGTAGCAGCTTGCTCATGCCAGCACAAAGCCGAAGAAGGCCACGGGCATGACTGGAACACCGAAGAAGGTCGCCGGCGGTGACAGCTACCCGCTGGTACTGTTCCAACTAATTACCAAATTGCCACTCGTCTAATTTCTTCAAATTACTCCCAAATTTGTATAGTAACTCAAAAATCTCTAAAAATAAAAGTTGTTCCAAATTCAAAGTTCTACAACTTTTCTTTAATAACCATACCCAAATTATGTCTACATTTTGAAATGCAAGTTTAAATTCAAAAGGGGACACTTTAAGTACATTTCGCCTTTTCAAATTACTTCAAAATTTATACAACAACTTTGAAAACTCCAAAAACAAACTTTGTACAACTTGACAAGCTCTACACTTTTGCTTTTAGGCTCAACCCCAAAATGTGCTTAGATTTTGAATTAGGTTTTTAGGGTAGAATTTAAACACTGAAAATCAGGGTTTTCGGAAATTTCAAAGCAGTACAAAGATTTTGAACTTGATTCAAACCATACAAGTCAACACATATCCATAAATGTAAACTTGTTTTAATGTATACATATCAAAATTTTTACTAACACTAAAATGCGGTGCAATACATATGATGACATGGTAGGTTTTAGTATTTAAACACCCGAGGTGTTACAATCCTTCCCCCTAAAAGAAATCTCATCCCGAGATTTAAAGTCCGAGGGTAAGTAATGGAAAAGGAAATGTGTTCGAGCGAACACATTCAAAACCTATCCATAAAACAGCTAAGGTCTCTTTACAAAACACGATTTGTAACGACAGAGCACAACTAACATTATTCTATATTAACGCAAGAAACTCCAGAAACTTTTCTAGCAAGAAATCTTCGGATTCCCAAGTAGCTTCTTCTTCGGAATGTTGATTCCATTGTATCTTGTAGAATTTGATTGTTCTCCTTCATGTGACACGGTCTTTCTGATCTAGAACTCGGATAGGATATTCAGAATAGGTCAAATCAGGTTCAAGTTCCACTCCTTCAACCTCAATATTCTGCTCAGGCACTCGAAGACACTTCTTTAATTGTGAAACATGGAACACATCATGCATAGCCGAGAGATGTTCTGGTAACTTCAAGCGATATGCCACCATTCCAATATTTGAAATGGTCTAATATAACGAGGTGCCAACTTGCCTTTAACACCAAAACAGGGTAACTCCCTTCATTGGTGATACCTCTAGATATACAAAATCTCCCTTGTTAAACAACAATGGCCTACGTCGTCTATCTGCATAACTCTTTTATCGGGACTGAGCTATCTTCAAATTACTTTGTATCTACCTAACCTTCTCTTCTATTTCTTTCACTAGGTCAACTCCAAAGAACCATCTTTCCCCGGGTTTAGACCAATTTAGTGATGTTCTGCATCTACGGCCATAAAGTGCTTCAAACGGAGCCATTCTAATGCTCTCTTGATAACTATTGTTGTATGAGAATTCAGCCAAAGGCAAACATTCATCCCACTTATTGGAATAGTTAAGGACACAACACCTTAACAAATCTTCAAGTACTTGATTTACTCTTTTAGTCTGACCATCAGTCTGTGGATGATAAGTTGTACTATATAGAAGTTTGATACCCAATGAAGCATGCAATTGTTTCCAAAAGTTGGAGACAAACTGTGTACCTCTATCTGACACAATGGTCTTTGGTATACCGTGTAGGCTCATGATTCTTGCTAAATACATCTTGGCATATTGGATAATAGGATATATACTCTTGACTGGAAGAAAATGTGCTGACTTAGTTAATCGATCTATAATAACCCATATTGAGTCAAAACCTTTTGATGTCTTGGGTAGACCAACTATAAAATCCATACTAATATCCTCCCACTTCCAATCTGGAATAGGCAATGGCTATAACTCTCCAGTAGATTTCAAATGTATAGCTTTTACCCTTTGACAAGTATCGCACTTGGCTATATACTAAGCAATCTCTATCTTCATTTTGGTCCACCAAAATCTCTATTTCAAGTCATGGTACATCTTATTACTTCCTGGATGAATAGATAATCTGGTGGTATGTGCCTCTTAAAGAATTGACTGTCGCAACTGAGAAACCTTTGGTACCACAAGGCGATCCTTGAACCATAACACATCTGCATCATCTAGCCTAAAGCATGCTGCTTTTCCCTTCCTGACTCTTTCTTTGATACAGGCTATACCCTTGTTTTCTTTTTGAGCGGCAATAATCTGGTCTCGGATAGTTGATTCAACAGTTATATTGGTCAAACTACCTTGTTGAATTATCTCTATATTCAACTTCTCCATCTCTTGACATAAAGTCAGATCCATTGTTTTTACTGCCAGACAATTAGCAATGACTCTTACGACTAAGGGCATCTGCAACCACATTTGCCTTACCAGGATGGTAATGCACCTCCAAGTCATAATCTTTAATCAACTCTAACCATCTTCTTTGCCGCATGTTCAATTCTGATTGAGTAAAGATATACTTTAAACTCTTGTGATCTGTATATATATGGCATGTATTACCAAGCAGGTAATGCTGCCAAATCTTCAAAGCATGGACAACTGCTGCTAACTCTAGATCATGAGTTGGATAATGTTCTTCATGTTGCTTAAGTTGTCTGGAAGCATAGGTAATGACTCGGCCTTCTTGCATTAGTACACATCCAATACCAATTCCAGAAGCATCACAATAAACATCAAACGATTTCTCGATATCGGGTTGTGCTAATACTGGTGCAGTGGTTAACAATCTCTTCAAAGTTTGGAAAGCTTCTTCACAATCAGATGACCAGACAAACTTGGCTTAGTTCTTCAACAACCCAGTGATGGACTTGGATATTCTAGAGAAATCTGGTATGAAACGACGGTAATAACCCGCCATTCCCAGAAAACTCCGAACCTGATGAACAGTGGTTGGTGGTTTCCAATCTAGTATATCCTTAACTTTGCTTGGATCCACTGCAACTCCTTTGGCTGACAAGATATGTCCTAAAAACTATACTTCCTTTAGCCAAAAGTCACACTTACTGAACTTGGCATACAACTAATGTTCTCTTAGGCGAGTTAGAACAATTCTGAGATGTTCTGCATGTTCTTTCTTGTTCTTGGAATATACTAAGATGTCATCAATAAACACCACTACAAACTTGTCTAGCTCAGGCATGAATACTGAATTCATCAGATACATGAAATGAGCTAGGGGCATTCGTCAAACCAAAGGACATTACCAGGTATTCATATAATCCATATCTGGTGGTAAATGCCATTTTGGGAATATCTTCAGGCTTAATTTTGATTTGGTGGTAACCTGACCTCAAATCAATCTTGGAGAAAACTTTGGCTCCAGCCAGTTGATCAAAAAGTAAATCTATCCGAGGTAAGGGATACTTATTCTTAATGGTTACTTCATTCAATGGACGATAGTCAACACACAATCTCAGGGTCTCATCTTTCTTCTTCACAAAAATTGCAGGACATCCCCAAGGTGATGAACTAGGTTGGATAAACCCTTTATCAATCAACTCTTGCAACTGAGTCTTCAATTAAGCTAATTCCTTAGGGAGGCATCCTATAAGCTCTCTGAGAGATCGGAGCTGTTCTAGGTTTTAAATCTATGTTGAACTGAAACATCCCTACTAGGTGGTAGACCGGGTAAATCTTCAGGAAAAACATAAGGGAATTCACAATCTACCGGGATATCTCTAATCTCCTTGATAGAAGTTGCACAAACTTTTTCCACTGACCTCCTTAAGGTTGGAAGTTGGATAAGAAGCTGAGAATTACTATCTAGCAAACTCACCCTTATTGTCCTATTCAGAGTATCTACAACAGCCTTATGCTGATATATCCAATTCATTCCCAAGATCACATCTATATCCTGATCCTTGAGAATAATCATGGTAGTGGGAAAAATATGCCCACCCAGGTTTATGGGTACCTGGTACACCATTTCCTTAGTACATAGATGTCCCCCGGGTGACTGTATATAAAAATTCTCCTTTGTTTCCCCAATTGGAATTTCATGCTTTATGACAAAGGTTCTATTAATGAATGTATGAGATGCACTAGAATCAAAATGCATAACTGCAGGGTGATCGGTGATAGGAAACATACCCAACATCATGGGCTCCCCTTTTGGAATCTCCCTGGCCTGAATATAGAAAACCCACCCCGTCTTCTTTTCATCTTTGCCCTTCTGAGCATTTTGGTTGTTGTTCTTGTTCTGAGCTTGACCCTGTTGTTGATTTCTAGGAGCCTTCTAAAAATTTGGATTGTATTGCTTAGGATACGGACATTCCCTAGAGAAATGACCGGACTTCCCACAATTGAAACATGGGTAATGGTGGCCTTGGGGCTGTTGGAGCATGAACACCTAGGAACATTTGACTGTTGGGAGTTCAGGTAAGTTATAGCAGGATGGACATTTGGTTGTTGACCGGCTTGGAACTATGGTGGACGATAAGGAGGATGATAATGATTCACTAGATGATAGATTATCTTCTGCCTCTTTTGATTTCCACCAAAGGATCCAGATGGCACACTCTTTTTCTTTTTAATCTCCTTATGCTGCCGATATTTCTCCTCGGATGCAATAGCAATGTTGACTGCCTCATGATATGTGACATTGGTGTAGGTAGTCATCATGGTCTGAAGTTTGGTATTTAGACCCCGCATGAACCACTTCTTCTTGGCATCTGTGTTAACATGTTCAGGTGTGTACTATGAAAGGTGATTGAACTTGCCCACATACTGCATGACTGTTTGATCACCTTGCTTCAAAGCAAGAAACTCATCAAGCTTCATGGCCATAACTCCTTCTAGAATATAATGGGCACGGAAAGCAGTGCAGAACTCAGCCCAAGTTAACTGAACACCTGCTGGTTGCATAGCCACAAGGTTTGCCCATCAAGCACCTACTGCACCTCTGAGCTGTTGGGCAGCAAACACAGGCTTCTAGAACTCAGTGCAAGGAATAAGATCAAACTTTTGCTCCATGGTACGAAGCCAATCATCAGCTTCTAGTGGTTCGTCAGCCTTGGTGAACACTGGTGGTCTTGTATCGGTGAAATCAACATACGTAACTTCTTGCCTATGATGATTGCGACCACGGTTCCCTTGCACCATGTTCTGATTACTTTGAGCTAACTCCTAAAGCAATCGAGCATTCTCCATAGTCACATTGACCAGTGCTGCGATAGCATCAGCCAAACTTGGTGGAACTAGTGGGGGATCAGGAATACCATCCTCATCTTGCGAAGAACTAGGAACATTCGAACCCCGAGTACGATGCATCTGTTCATAATAAACCAAACTTTATTCACAACCATTTATTGAACTGTTAAAAGAGCTTGCTACAAATGCATTACATAGGGCTCACTTATTTATACACAAGTCTGCACTTAAGCTAGACTACCCAACTAAACTAGAACTCACTATATTACAACTCTACTCTTCTCCTCGATCACCTCAAACCTCGTGATCGGTATCCATTCCTAAAACATTTCCACCTTCCTCATCACTTTCGTTGACCATCACTACTTCTTCTAGAACTTCTTCTTCTTCTTCCTCCACTTCATCATCATCTGCTATGATGACACCTAGGGTCCATTGCGTTAGCTTGAGGCTCATGATTTGGATTCAGGAGATTATTCAGCCTATGGACTTCTTCATGCAGATTGGTATAGTATTCTTCTAAGTCTTCTACATAGAACTCTAACTCATGAGCTCGGGCTCTAGCTACATCTTCTCTATGCCAAGCTTCATTTCTTCCTTCCACCATACGAACTAACATACGCTCATAGTTCTTATGAGCGGTGGTGCGACACCTCAATTGATCTTTTAACTTGCCCACCCGGATGGCATCCAAGGCCCTATCTCTAGTAGCCTAGTGCTAACTCTGCTGAAAGCCTCTGTATCTCTGCCTAGGGATCAGGCCTAAAGCTGCTACTGCTAGCACCATCACTCCTAGGGGCAAGCTGGTGATGAGGCACTCCTTTGGGTCCAACGGACTTATGATGTAGTTACCTTGGTACGAGGCATACTGTAGGAAGCAAGATTTCAAAACTAGTAAGTTGATCAGATAATAGTCTCAAGAGCAGCAAGGATGGATTATACAACTCAACCCTAGACTCACTACCCAACCCAGACTCAGAGGTAAAGGAAGTAACAAGTGGATTAATCATGATGCATGAATCGTTCTTACGAACAAAAACATCAAAGCTCATAAACAATAGTTGTTATTATATAGGGCATAATAAGATTACTACTCCACCACACAAAGCCTTTTTAATCAAATAAGGAATGGCGAGAATGAAATAAGATAAGCCAGAAGCAATTTGGACAAAATTATCAGTTTTAAATTTATTCATCCCAAATTGTTTTGAAGTTTTGTAAAACCATACTACAAAAACTTTGTAATGGTCGCTCTGATACCACTCTGTGGTAGAACCTCCTAAATTATAGGGCCCACATGCACCTGTCACTGTCCAATGACCTCTGACGACTATGCATATGTTCCTAGTAACTTAAGAAGACTATCGGGTGTCCCCAGGGAACCCCGAATCATCCACGATTTTCCGAGCAGGATCCCATTACAGAGTCATTGCAGTAATACATACATTTATTCAAATATCTACATCAGAGTAAAATAGCAGAAGTCTTACAATAACTTAATTTACAAAACAGTTGTTTCACAAACTAAGTACGATTATTATTACAAACCATAGTAGTGGAGTGGCGTAATTAACATAAACATAACACACAAAGAAAGTGCCCTGCCCAAGGGCCACACATTTACTTATCATCATCGACCTGAACAACAGTCATGCAGCACGGTCCAAGACTAGACCTGCCCATGAGGCTCACCTGCAATAAGGGTTAACGAACCCTGAGTACAAAAGTACTCAACAAGACTTAACCGAAATATAAATAGATTATACTTAAGAATGTAGGCTCGGGATTCAAGGTAGGGCTTTAGCAAGACTCAAAGTTCATTTGCGTAAAAGCTCTTTTAAAAAGATCCATTCAACATTTAATTCTTCATAAAGACCATATATGAATCTGCCATGATCCGTAATGAGATCATGAACTTCATATCAAAACTCTTTCTCAAATCTTCCTCAAGTTTCATTTATTAACTACAATGATGAACAATGAGTTGAGTCTCCATAACCGAGGAGCAACGATGATTCGAACCGATTATAACCCAGCTAGGGATTCCCAACCACACGACATATGCAGGTCCCTGACCTACATATACCAACCCACCCTCAGATCCTCTAAAACAAGAATGGGTTCGTGCCATCCGAGAGCACAGTACTCCACCAATCCAGCCCATTGCCATGTGGGTACATGCTACTCCCGCCATCTCTCCACTCCCAATGCGCGAGTAGCCATTCTCAAAATAGAATAGCCAAGTTAAGGCTTACCGAAGTATGTGATCGGTACTACAAAGTCTCACCTCATGCAATTCAACAACGGACGTGTCTTAATCGACTCAGGCGGAAAGAACCTGCTCACAAGACCTCCATGTCTTGTGGCTCCCATACACCAAGTCCGCCCGGTCTAGATTTATTACTCCACATGCTCATATCTTATGATCACATGAATAACCAATCATAACTAAGAAACCATTTATATCTCACAGGTGACCGGTGATCACCCGACTTGTACCATTCTAAGCATGGCTAAGCATAAATAAGCATTCTCGAATTGAAATGGGTAACAAGGTTGATATTGAAAAACAAGGTTGGTAATGCACCAATTAGGTTTTCACTCAACTCCTAATCACTTAATGAAGTATTGAAAAGCAAAAGCGATATAAATTTGTAAAACACAAGGTAGGTTTAAATGCATCCTGGTGCTTGCCTTGGTTGTCGAAAAGTCGGGTTCCGAAGTCGTTCCACAATTATCAAACCCGACCTCAATAGACGGATTAACCTCCTCCTCAACCTGATTCACTACCATGTTCTCACTTTCATTCACTACACGTAGTAACAATGCCATGTTTAATATGATGCGCGATATGAAATATGATGCTTGACAATGGATACAAAAATTAATAGCTTGAATACAACTTTCCTTCGCGGTACAGTTGCAAACCAACAATTACTAAACATTTCCAAAAACTCGAACACTTACTTTAAGTATCAATAATTATTTTATACTAATGACCGAAGGTCATCACTCAATCCAAAATTCAAACAAAACCTAAATTATTAAGGTTTACTATTTGCTTTTATGAATTAATTATTTAATTAAAAGATATGAAATAAATCAACTTTCTCCAAATGAGCTCAAAATTTTTATGAAGGCTTATCACATGATAACTAAGTGGCAAAACAATTTTCATAATTTTTGGATTAATAATAAAGCCTAGAAAAATCATGGAAGCTCATTTATTAATTAATTAGAGCAATTTTTATCACATTCAAAATGTACTGAAAATCAACATTTAATATTTTTCCTAAATAGTTTACATCACAGAGAGGTCACACAAAAATTTTCATAATTTTTGGAGCTCTAATTAATTCTATACAAAAATAACAAAAACTTATACTATTCATTCATTTCTGAAAAAGAAAAATTCCATTTTCACATAAACAACCGCTGACAGGGTGACCCCACCTGTCAGCGTCGTCTTCCCGCGCTCAACCGCGACTGACCGTGGTTTGACCGCTGGTAGTTCGCCGCCGGTGAGGTCTCTGGCCATGGCCAATGCACTACCATGTTCCCCACATCACAACGTGTCGATTGTTGGCACTAACTAGACTAATCACGGCGAGGTTCGAGCTTGACGTCGGCCATGGCGGCCATGACGGTGCGGCTGCACTACGCCGGCAAAACAAGGCCGGTAGCGGTTAATTGAAAGGTCTAGGAAGCACCAGGAGCTCACCCCAAACGTGTTGGAGCCAATGGCCGAGCCGGAGGAGCAACAGAAAGGAGGGTCGGCGAGCAGAGCAGTCATGGCGGAGCAGGCTGTTCGTCGATGGCGATGTTTCGGTGGCTGCGGTGGATGAAATGATCAAGCAATGAGGCACAATGCACCATGGCAACATGGAGAAAATGGAACAACACATCGCAAGGACAGAGGCTCACCATAAAGCTCCAGCCACGGTGAAGCGGAAATCACTAGTGACGTTGCCGGCCGCGAGGAAGAAAGGCACCGAGCGACGTTTCCAGGCAAAGTCAAGCTACAAGGGTGGGTCAGCTGGGTGCGCAAGGAGCAAGCGGAGCTATGATGACTTTGCTATGACTGGAACGGCGCTACGACGACGGCGCGAGCTCGACGGAGCTATGGCGGCGGCGTCGGGAAAAACAGAGGAGAGGAAAAGAGAAGAACGGCGACGGCACAAGCTTTGTAGAGCGGCCAAGAAGCTGAGGAGATGACATGAAGCAGCTTGCTCGTGCCAGCGCTGAAGTCAGAGAAGGCCACGGGCGTGACTGGAACGCCGAAGAAGGTCGCCGGCGGTGACAGCTGCCCGCTGGTACTGTTCCAACTAATTACCGAATTGCCACTCATCTAATTTCTTCAAATTACTCCCAAATTTGTATAGTAACTCAAAAATCTCCAAAAATAAAAGTTGTTCCAAATTCAAAGTTCTACAACTTTGCTTTAATAACCATACCCAAATTATGTCTATATTTTGAAATGCAAGTTTAAATTCAAAAGGGGACACTTTAAGTACATTTTGCCTTTTCAAATTACTTCAAAATTTATACAACAACTTTGAAAACTCTAAAAACAAACTTTGTACAACTTGACAAGCTCTACACTTTTGCTTTTAGGCTCAACCCCAAAATGTGCTTAGATTTTGAATTAGATTTTCAGGGTAGAATTTAAACACTGAAAATCAAGGGTTTTCGGAAATTTCAAAGCAGTACAAAGATTTTGAACTTGATTCAAACCATACAAGTCAACACATATCCATAAATGTAAACTTGTTTTAATGTATACATATCAAAATTTTTACTAACACTAAAATGCGGTGCAATACATATGATGACATGGTAGGTTTTAGTATTTAAACACCCGATGTGTTACAGGAAGGGCCTATCTGCAAAGTCTATGACTCATGTGAATAGTAACTAGAAGGACCATTTTACTAGAATCTGTTTTTGTGAAAGTTCAGGGTCCTCGGTGCAAATTTGTTTTTCTTTTATGGCTAAAACTTTGGAAAATCATAATAAATTGTAGAAAAATCATAAAATGGCATATGATGACTTTTGGAATCCTTGAGAGTAGATCCATGTATTGAAGTCATAATATAATATGTTTTAGTAGAAATTTTTTACTGCACATATTTATTTATGATAATTAGGGTTTTCTAGGAATAAATTCATATCTAAAGTTGTGGTCCTCCAATTGCTATGAAATTTTTATGGTAGGCTACTGAGGCTATGTGTGTGCTGTGGTAAAAAATTCATGCTCATTGGATGTAGTATGTGTGAGCTATCGATTTAACTTCTTTGGTGCTTGATAAATGGTTTATAAATAATTTATATTTGCAAAAATGTTAAAGCTGGTTCCTTTGCCTTTGCATGGTGATATTGTGGCCTAAGGAACCCTAACATGGCTCTGTATTTATGGAAAATGTTGATCTTTAGATTTATCTTGCTCTCACATGTTTTGTTGCATTAGCAATTTGTCTTTTTTGTAATAATTAATCTATAAAACCTGAGCATGTAATATTTGTATAGTAATCATATTTTGTCATCATCTATCTCTCATAAAAATTTGAGATCCAAATGATATGTTTGCAACATCACCTATAATTAATATATAAGTTTTTATATATAGAAAAGCTACTGAAACTTCGTTAGTAGATGCTTGTGTTTATGCCATGTAATACTTCTAATAATTGGTGCTAGGTTATGTGATTGCTTGGTTATAGTTAGGAGTTGCATGGAGCTACATGTATAGCAACAAAATATTAGTTGTTAACAACATAATTGGTAAATGCATATAGTTGTATCTCTGCTGTTATGGCTGCATGTATAGTTTTGTGGTGGTGATATTTTTGTAATGCAAATGATGTTTTCTGTAGATATCTTGAATACAAAAGTTATAGATAATTTCCTTATCTTGCTTATCCTACAATTTCATGATTTTAGGCCTGCTGGTTTAGGAGTTATAGATTTTACAAGTTTGCTGTCAGCTTTTGCATGTCCTCTGAACAGATCTGAATGATTGTATTGTTTGACTTATTTAAGCATAGAATTATGTCTTGGTGATAATAGGAGAGTTGAATTTCTTTTTATAGTCTTTCCAAATTGTTAAAGATCACACCTTTTGGTGGCCTAAATCTGCAGATATGGCTGTCTCAAGTTTAATGTCAGAATCTGTCCATGATGCCTTCATTGTGTTGTTCGGCCATGTTGGCTGTGAAATCATCTTAGGACGATAATAAGAAACTTATAGATAACTTAATAAGCTTTCCATAAAGTTAAGAATCATATTTGATGGATGATTAAAACTCTAGTTATGCATTTCTGAAGTTCATGTCAGTTTTCTATCCTAGTTTGAGCAGATCTGTTTGCTAGTATTTTTCAACATTGTTAACCTTTGAATCAGCTCTAGGTGTAAATAACAAAGTTTTAGATAATTTCATTAGCTTTCCATAAAGTCTAGGATGACCTTTGTTTGATGCCTATAACTCCATTTATGGTTGAAACAAGTGGCTTCTGTGCTGCTGTCCAAATTCTGTGCATGTACTAAGTTGATTGCATTAGCTTACTCTTGTTTGGCTAAACATGTTTAGTTAATTCTTGATTGATGAATGCTTGGAATAGATAAACTTAAGTTAATTGGGTGCCATGCTTGATGTGCTTGCTATCTTTTTATAATAGATGGTGTGATGTTTAGTAAAACAACTCTATGTGTTATGCCTTCTTGTGTAACCTTGAGCTTGTTTTCAATGCTTTTATGTGATGCATCCCTTGTGGCCATTCTTTCCATTCATATATCAACATGGTGCATCTCATTTAGGTATGCTAGATGAACCATGTGAATGGTGGATGGATGTGATATTGGAGCCGAACCCGAAGATGGTGTTTGGTGGATCTATCCCGAAGATGGAAGGAACCCTAGAGTGCATGCCTAGAGTGGCGATGTCACCAAGTTGATGCAAGCTAACTGAACTGACTTTGTGTCAGATCCTAGGCAAGCCCTAGAGCATTCTAAGACTCCTATGTTTTCTAAATATCAACTTGAATCCTTTTACGTTAATGCATTAAGTACTAGGGGTTGATTGGAACCACTTGCTGCATATACTTTCCTTGTCCAGACAAATATATCTTGAACCTATATTGGTCCAGGATCGAATATATGCCTAGCCATGCTTAGTTCGGTAGAAGTTGGGTGATTTCCTATCATCTGCAAGATATAGGTAGATATCTAGTCATGGTTGGCTATAATTGCTATCGTGGAAATAACCATGTGTTGATGAATAAGAGAAGATCGGGCGGGATTGTGATAGAGAAGCAACAAGGCATGGAGGTCTTGGTGCCTATTTATCCCCATCTGTGTCGATTAAGGACCGATTTGTTGTATGTCCTCATGTCATGTTGAACGCAAGCCTAGCACTTAGTTGGTCGGATAAGCCATTCTGACCGCGAAGCCGAGTAGCTCAACTCAGGCCGGGACTCGGTAAGTGAAAGTGCGCACACTAGAGGAAGTAAGGGTGTGCGGAGAGCCAGTGGCGTGAGTCCAAGGGTAGGCCGGGCCTGAACTTCCTGGCAGGCTAGATAGTATCCTAGAGGGTGTGGCACTAATCGGACCCGCGACTGTACCTGAGTTGTACCAAAGGTGACCCAACTTGACCCCAACGGTGGAAGTATGGGTTTGTGTTAGGAATAACTCCCCAGCTGGTTGGAATCGATTCAAGTCGTTGTCTCTCTCGGATAGTGAGAACTAGATTGAGTAGCGGCAACGCATCATTAATTGATGGAAGTGGATGGTTATGATGATGCTCAAATTAATACAACGGATATGGTTACTAATACTTGTTAGCTTAATCAAGTGATTGCTCTAGTATAGGTGCTAATCTAGAGATGCTTAATTGAATAGGTTTTCAATTTGATGCTAAAGATATTAAATCTCCAAGTTATGTTACTTAAGCTTTTATGCAAAATGTTGTCAAGCTAGCTCCACTTATATAGCCTTGCAAGATCCTTGGTGTCACTTTATTTTTGGTTTATGACAGGTAAGTCTAGCTGAGTATATTTGAGTACTCAGGGTTTATCCCACCATGTTGCAGGTAAAGTTCACGGCCTGCTCAAGAAGGTGGCCAATCGCCGGTGGGCTTGGCTACTCTATATAGTGTTATTATCTATATGCTTTTGTCAGAGGATGTCACATATGCTAGCAATGTATTTGGAACTTATCTTATTGTAATCATTTGAAAGCTATGTTGTTCTCACTAATCGGAGTTCCATCCGGTGTGTCCAAAATGATGGCCGAGCCTATGCTACATTCAACACAAACCGTGCACCTATCTTCCATCAAGATTAGCTCTATCTCCAAATGGACCGAATTAACATTCACTTGAGCCTCGTCACCTAGGAGTACCATTAGGTGCGTCCAAAATGATTTCTGAGCCGATGGTACATTTGGCACAAACCGTGCACCTATCTTGCACCGACACTAACACTATCTCCAAAGAGAATGAAGTGAGATTCCACATGACCCACGTCACCTTGGAGTTCCATCGGGTGCGTCCAAAGTGATTTCTAAGCCTATTGTACATTCGACGCAAACCGTGCACCTATTTTGCGTCAAGATTAACACTATGTCCAAAAGGCTAAAATGAGCTTCTACTTGAGCCTCGTCACCTAGTGGTACCATCGAGTGTGTCCAAAATGATTTCTGAGCCTATGGTATGTCTAGCGCAAACCATGCACCTATCTTGTACCAACTCTAACACTTCTCCAAACAAAAACAAGAGAGATTCCACATGACCCACGTCACCTAGGAGTTCCATCGGGTGCATCCAAAATGATGTCTGAGCCTATGGTACGTTAGACGCAAACCGTGCACCTATCTTGTGGCAAGATTAACACTATCTCCAAATAGACCAAAACATTATTTATGCTGTAACTCCATGTATATGATGTGTATTTGCTTAATTGTGCGGTCTTGGTTGTGGTGTTAATTTACCGAGGTCCTTCATGACACTCGATGGACTACTGGGTTTATATAAGTCAAAGTATGTGTGCGTCAACGTGTTAAACGGAGGCAGCCATACTTGATCTTGTATAAATTGAGCGGTTCTGTCACAACTGGTATCAGAGCAAGATTAAGCATAATACTGTCATGTACGTAGTTTTAAAAATAAAGTTTTGATTTTAAAAGCCTATTTGGACTAAAACCTTAGCTACAGGCAAAATTGTCAAAACTAATTTGTAAAACTATGCTAGTGATAACCTCTAGTTAAGCCTAATTAAGGACTACTAGGTGGCTAAGTAAACTGATACTAACTATGGAGGATTTACTTAATTGCAATTTTTATTTCGTCATCAATATGGTGTGCTATTGTATGGATGCCCTTTACTTGAATGGTGATGTATGGATCAATATATCTCTACACCTAGGTAAGTTGGTGAGTGGCATGACCGCAAGATGTGAGCATGTGGTCGACGGAGAGAGTTAGTTTTGATACCAAAGTATATATGTCTCATATATATATACTAAGGTATTTAATTGTGTGTTAGTTTTGATACGGCTGTATAAGCTTATTTATATGTATGTATAGATGTATTTACATATGGGTAGCTTTGATATATATATATATATATATATATATATATATATATATATATATATATATATATATATATATATATATATATGGAAGTATTTAGAATGAAACTTAGAGACCAAATTTTGATTTCCGCATACATATAATTGTGGGGTTGGGCTGAAATGGAATCTTCTGTAGGTACGCAAACCACGAATGCGTAGATTGAATGTAGCTGACGACTAGCTATATATCAAGAGAGTATGTATTATGCCATCGACATAGAACATGATTGCCACCTTAGATTGGCAATTTTGTGAGGACGAATAGGACAGTCATGCATCATGATTATGCTTGTGCATAAATATGCTCCCCTCTCTTTGTTCTAATTCTAAGTAACTTGTGATCAATGTGATGTTACTATCTTCCCTATGTAAAGCTAGGCAAAATACCTTGTTCCTTGTTGTTTGAATAGTTATGCTTGAAGATAGTGTGTGATTAGTTTTGCCTTGTATGTTTGCTTCCAAAGGAAATAGATGACAAGTTAGTAGTTAGCAAAAACTTCACCCTTTTGAAAACTAGAACTGGCAGTGATACCTTGTTAGAAGCCTGCACATGTTTTTCTTTTAAATATAATGCCAGGTTCTTCCTTTTAAGTTATCTTCACATTTGTTCTTTAGAAGTGTGGTTGCTTGCTTTGTAGGTATTACCATGATGTATGTGTGAATGTGTTGTGATCTAGGTGGTACCATAGTTGTCACCCTTTTTGTCCTCAGTAAGCATACGAGTGTCGAAGAGCCTTATCCTAGAACAGCACCCAAGTTATGTTAAATCTCATGGTTGTCTCCAAGTAGATTCCTTTGCTTAGGAGCTTGAGCCTATATGTGTGATTATTAGCCCTTGAATGTTTGTGTATCCATGCCTTTGCTTGACTCGTGGGCCTAAGCTTAGTTCCCTTGAATGCTTGCATATGGCGTCGATGTCTTGATCCTGTGTGTGAAGACCCTGCCCAAAAATCCTTGTTGGACATCTCTGCCCTTATCCTAAAGGTGATCTGGTGCAATGCTAACCTCTCACTGCCTGAACCTCAGAGTCTTTTCCTTGCAAATCATTTTGTTGCTTTATCAACTGAATCCCTAGTTAGTGTATCAACTCTATCCCTTGAATCTCGCTTATTTAATCTCCAACTCCCTCAAGTCTTGGAATGTTTATCGGTCTTGATCTCATGTTGCTGGCCAACAAGACCAAATACCATGTAAATCTTTTCTCTGGAGATCTCTATTGGTGGAAGCTAGATGTCAGGTACCATAAAACGGGGTACCCCGAGCGTACACCAAAAGGGTCACTTAAACCCCATCAACAACAAAGATAGAGGGTAAGCCATGGGCTCATCACTAGCCTCGTCTGAGCCCACCAGGCTCTCCGCCTCGCCTCAGGCCTCGCATGGGAAGTCTCGGCATCCTGACGCAATCTCCACCTCGCACGAGGCCTCCCACGGGAGGCCTCGGCAAGGAGCCCAATCTCCGTCTCGCCCGAGGCCCTGTGCGTACAACCTCGAATGAGACACTATTCTCTGTATCACTCGAGGCCGGCTTGTCAATAGCCCATCGCCCCCACCTCGACCGGTCTTCCTGACATCATGTCATATCCCATTAATGTGTCAACCACTCCCGCAATCTCAGCCGGACGATGGCTCGACACCGCGGAGTGGCCGACGGGACATGAGGTCGCATCAGCGCCACACCGGCTGAGACAAGGCATGGTAGGGATTACCGGCCACTATATTCTGACGCTATGCCCACGATCAGCGCTCGCACTACACTGTGCCCCACGATCCCCGCCTCGAAAACAACGCGACATGGGCAGCCCGGCCTGGGTCATCATCGCCTCCGAACCAGCATACCAGATCAACCGCTCCCTCCGAACCTCGACACTCTACACTAGGGTCTCGGCTATCTCGGGATTCACGTCTGCCGAGACCCCCCACCGCGGTTCAGCCTCAGCACCAACCGAGCCTCGGCCTCGCGCACAGTCAATCCACAACGACCCGCACGCTGACCGCCGCACCTGCTCCGAGGCAGCCCTGGAGCTCCCATGACGCGCAGGATCTGATGTGACCAGCACATCGCCCCAGCGCTCCAAGGATGGACCACTCCGATGACCACACCGCCACAGGAACAGGCTACAGGGCATGGACATGCCGCCTCTGTTCGCACGACGCCGTATAGTTAGCACATGTACTGTCCTTGTCCTCCCTTTGACTATAAAAGGAAAGGACTTGGGCCATTTAGGGAGAGAGACAGGTTCTCACAAAGAACAACACCCTGTAACACGCACACTTCCCTACCGCTTGAGAGCAACGTCTCAAGCAGCCCACATCACTCCCCGCCGAGACCTGGGACTAGCTCCCTCTCTCACCTAGCTTGTAACCCCCTACTACAAGCACTTCGGTGCGAGGAATACAAGATCAATCTCCCAGACTAGACGTAGGGCATGAATTGCCCGAACCAGTATAAACCTTGTGTCTCTTTGCATCACCATCCGGAATCGGGAACACTCAGAACACATTCACTAGTTGGTTGAGGACCCCCCGTCCAAAACATCGATAGTTGGCGCGCCAGGTAGGGGCCTTTGCATGTCAGCTTTGTCATCCCAACAAGTTCCGGATGGCAGACCCCGTACGACCGCTGCGTCTCGGCATGGTGGTGTGGTTCGGGAGCCTAGAGTTCATGTCTCTAGGGCACGAGTACGACATGGTACTTCTCACACCCCGAGCCCCACCTACCGACGACGACGACGTCACGTACCAGCAGCCCAGGCGCAGGCGGTGCCCAGGAGGCCGCTCTCGCCGCGCTCGCCGGGCACGACGCGAGCAGAATCACCCTGATGCTACGTGAACCTAGGGCGACTCGCCGCTCTCCGCCGGTATCCTACAACCAGCTATTGGCACAGAGTCCCTGGTTGGGGATCTGTCTAGCCTGAGCCTAGACAAGGGGAAAACGCCGGTGGCACCCAGCGACGCCCCCAACATCAAGCTCCACTCCACCACTCCCTGAGGAGCCAATTCCGGTGGAGCAGAGCCCGGCAACAGCACTATCTCCATACCCCTTCGGGTTGAGAAATGCCGCCGCCTCTTATGCTTATGCCTACGCTTCCGCTCACGCGGATCTCTTAGAGCGCCGCCAGCGCTTCGCTCTCAACTTCGACACCACCACGTCGACCCACACCCACGCCGACTCCTCGGAGGAGGACGAGGCATGGGCCGGAGCGGATTTCTCTGACCTCCACGACCATGAAACCATGCACCGCTTCTTGGCCGCAAGTGACTATTGCTTTGGCTACTCCGATTTCGACGATGAAAGTACTGACGATCCCACTCGTGAGTGCTTCCACGTCGGACTTAGGATGCCAAGCACAGGCGACGAGGACGAGGGGGCAGACAACCACACTCCGCTTCATCAGGGAATGGGCGATGCTACACCTTCATGCATTGTCCCACCGGCAGCACGGAACGAGAACCTTGCCCTCAGACAATTCCGACGCCTGGACCTAGAACAACTCCACGAGCTTCAGGCCAAGGTCGAGCAAGATCGACTCCTTCTGCAACAGCTCTGAAGCACTCTCGAGCAGGAGCAGCAAGGCCACGGTGATGGTGGAGGAGCCCGGCGATGGGCTCATGACGTGCACCACCGCATCAATGATGACGAAGGGGACGATCGTCCCCCAATCTTCAATCGCACTAGCTAGAATGTCGTGGCTGTGGCAATGCTAGTGCACGCGATGCCCGAGCCCTCCACCATGGAAGGACGATGGGTTCGCGGTGAGCTCTGGGATCTCCTCGAGACCGCCGCGGTGCAGCAGGTCGAGAGTTCCGCCTCCCGGCGGCGCGGTGCCATCTTGGGCCTCCCTCAGCACTGCATCGGTAGGATAGGGAGGCCTCGGTTCATC
This sequence comes from Miscanthus floridulus, assembly GCF_019320115.1. Lineage (NCBI taxonomy): Eukaryota > Viridiplantae > Streptophyta > Magnoliopsida > Poales > Poaceae > Miscanthus > Miscanthus floridulus. Next base: position 64,532,741 of record NC_089598.1, on the reverse strand, counting down.
CTGAGCCCGCTCGGGTGCCAGCAATCGATAGGGTCCCCCTGGTCCACGACCGCCTCGATAACCGACATGAGGCATAGGGTGACCATGAAGTGGTCGGCCGACAATGATGCCACGATAGTGAGGGGCCCGCCCGAGGCTACCATCCGCATCGAGGCGGCTGCTACGACAGTGGAGAGGATCGCAGTCCTTCTCCCAAACCGCCTGGCCCCCGAGTCTTCAGCAAAGCCATCTGCAACGCTTAGTTTCCAGCCTGGTTTCGCCAGCCAGCCAACCTCACAAAGTATAGCGGCGAGACCAACCCTGAGCTCTGGCTCACCGATTACCGCCTGGCTTGTCAGCTAGGTGGCGCGGACGATGACCTGCTCATCATCCGCAACCTCGCCTTGCTCTTGTCGGACTCGGCGTGAGCCTAGCTCGAGCACCTTCCTCCCTCTCAGATCCACGACTAGTGCGACTTGGTTAGGATCTTCGTTGGGAATTTCTAGGGCACATACGTGCGCCCTGGAAACTCCTAGGACATTAAGAGCTATCACCAGAAACCAGATGAGTCTCTTCGAGACTTCATCTGGCGCTTCTCTAAATAGTGCACTGAGTTGCCTAGTGTCAGCGATTCAGAGATCGTCCAGGCTTTTCTCTCTAGCACCACCTGCCGAGACTTGGTCCAAGAATTAGGCCGAAACGTGCCACGCTCGGCTGCCGCACTCCTCGACATCGCCACCAACTTCGCCTCGGGCGAAGAGGCTATAGGGGCCATCTTCCTCGAGAATGACGCCAAGGGGAAGCGGAGGGATGAGACCCCCGAGGCCTCAGCTCCCCACCTCCCCAAAAGAAAGAAAAAGGATTGCCAGGGGAAGCGGGCCATCCTCGAGGCTGATCTAGTCGCGGCCACAGAACGCAAGAATCCCCGAGGCCCTGGGGGCCCCAGACCTTTCGACGACATGCTTAAGAAACACTGCCCTTACCACCAAGGCCCGGTAAAGCATGCCCTCGAGGATTGCTCCATGCTGTGGCATTACTACGCCAGGCTCGGGCTCCTCGACGACGACGCCAAGCAGAAGGGCGCTGGTGACCGGGATGATGACAAGGATGACAGGTTCCCTGAGGTACACAATGCCTTCATGATCTTTGGCGGACCCTCGGCATGCCTTACGGCACGGCAGCGAAAGAGGGAATGCCGAGAGGTCTTCTCGGTCAAGGTGGCCACTCCCCGGTACCTCGACTGGTCTCGGGAGGCGATCACCTTTGATCGAGATGACCACCCCAACCATGTTCCGAATCTCGGGCAGTACCCACTTGTTGTCGACCCGATCATCGGCAACACCCGACTCTCCAAGGTGTTGATGGATGGAGGCAGCGGCCTCAATATCCTCTATGCCAACACCCTAGAGCTCTTGGAGATCAACCGATCGAGGCTCCAAGGCGATGCCGCACCCTTCCACGACATCGTGCTAGGGAAACGCACACGACCCCTTGGGCGCATCGACCTTCCCATCTGCTTCGGCACCCCCTCCAACTACCACAAGGAGATCCTTACCTTCGAGGTGGTTGGGTTCGGGGGAACCTATCATGCCATCCTAGGGCGGCCGTGCTACGCCAGGTTCATGGCAGTCCCCAACTATACCTACCTCAAGCTCAAGATGCTAGGCTCCAGCGGTATCATCACGATTGAGTCCACGTATGAACATGCATACGACTGCGACGTCGAGTGCATCGAGTACGCCGAGGCTCTCGTGGAGGCCGAGACCCTCATCGCCAACCTCGACCAACTCAGTGGTGAGGCGCCTAACTCCAAGCGTCGTGCGGGGGTGTTCGAGCCTGCGAAGGCCATCAAGCTCGTCCCGGTCGACCCCGCCTACCCCGACGACCGGGCGCTGAGGATCAGCGCCACCCTCGACATCAAATAGGAAGCCATGCTCATCGACTTCCTCCGTGCGAATGCCGACATATTCGCATGGAGTCCCTCGGACATGCCAGGCATACCGAGGGAGGTCACCGAGCATGCCTTGGACATCCAGGCCAGCTCTAGACCGGTGAAGCAACGTCTACGCCGATTCGACGAGGAAAAGCGTAGGGCCATCGGCGAGGAGGTGCAGAAACTCTTGGCGGCCGGGTTCATCAAGGAAGTGTCCCACCTAGAGTGGTTGGCTAACCCCGTGTTAGTTAGGAAGAAAAATGGGAAATGGAGGATGTGTGTAGACTACACCGGTTTGAATAAAGCCTATCCAAAAGTCCCCTTCCTATTACCCCGAATCGATCAGATCGTTGACTCCACTGTGGGGTGCGAGACCCTGTCTTTCCTTGATGCGTATTCTGGTTACCATCAAATCAAGATGAAAGAGTCTGACCAGCTTGCGACTTCTTTCATCACCCCATTCGGCATGTACTGCTACGTGACTATGCCTTTCGGCCTCAGAAATGCAGGGGCCACGTACCAGTGGTGCATGACCTAGGTCTTTGGCGACCACATTGGGCGAACTATCGAGGCCTATGTGGACGACATCGTGGTTAAGTCCAGAAAGGCCGAAGATCTCGTTAACGACTTGAAGATAGCCTTCAAATGCCTTAGAGAGAAGGGCATAAAGCTCAATCCCGAGAAGTGTGTGTTTAGGGTCCCCCGAGGCATGATCTTGGGATTCATAGTCTCGGAGCGCGGCATTGAAGCCAACCTAGAGAAGGTCTTGGCCATAACCAGCATGGGACCAATCAGAGACCTCAAGGGAGTGTAGAGGGTCATGGGATGCCTTGCGGCCCTGAGCCGCTTCATCTCGCGCCTCGACAAAAAAGGCTTGCCTCTGTATCGCCTCTTGAGAAAATCTGAACACTTTTTTTGGACCCCCGAGGCCGAAGAATCCCTCGACAAACTCAAAGCGCTGCTCACAAATCCTCCTGTCCTGGTACCCCTGGCCAAGGACAAGGCCCTCTTACTCTACGTCGCCGCAACGACCCAAGTGGTCAGCGCTGCCATAGTAGTAGAAAGGTAGGAAGAGGGGCATGCTCTACCCACCCAACAACCTGTTTACTTCATCAGCGAGGTGCTCTCCGAGACCAAAACATGTTACCCCCACATCCAGAAGCTGGTCTACGCCGTAGTCCTAGCCCGGCGCAAGCTGCGTCACTACTTCGAGTCCCACCCAGTGACCGTGGTATTGTCTTTCCCCTTGGGAGAGATAGTCCACAACCGAGAAGCCTCAGGTAGGATAGCCAAGTGGGTCATCGAGCTTATGGGGGAAGCCTTGACTTTTGCGCCTCAGAAAGTGATTAAGTCTCAGGTCTTGGCCAATTTTGTGGCTGAGTGGACCGACGCCCAATTACCACCTGCTCAAGTCCAGACAGAATGCTGGACCATGTACTTCGATGGGTCTCTGATGAAGACCGGGGCAGGCGTGGGTCTCCTCTTCATCTTGCCCCTCGGAGTACACATGCGCTACATGGTGCGGCTCCACTTCGCCGCCTCCAACAACGTGGCCGAGTACGAGGCCCTCGTCAATGGCTTGCAAGTCGCCATCGAACTTGGGGTACGCCGTCTCGACGTCCGCGGCGACTCGCAGCTCGTCGTCGATCAAGTCATGAAGGAGTCAAATTGCCTCGACCCCAAAATGGAGGCCTACTACAAGTTGGTACGTCGCCTAGAAGACAAGTTCAACGGTCTCGAACTAAACCACATCGCGTGGAAGTACAACGAGGCCGCCGATGAACTAGCAAAGATGGCCTCGGCACGGGCTCCGGTCCCCCCAAACGTCTTTGCTAGGGACCTCCACAAACCTTCCATTGACTACACCTTGGTAACAGAGGAGGGCCCACCTGTCGAACCCACGACGGGGCTCGACGCCCCCTCTGCTACCGAGACTCTCTCGACCAAGCCCAAGGTCATGGAAGTCAACACCGAAGCTCCCCAGACCGACCAAGACGCGGATTGGCAAATCCCGTTCCTTGATTGGCTTGATCGGGGGGAGCTTCCTAGTGACAGGACCGAAGCCCGATGGCTTGCGCACTGAGCCAAGACTTACGTCCTCTGCAATAATGAATTATACAGGCGAAGTCCCTCCGGTGTCCTTCAATGATGCATCACTGCCGAGGCAAGCCGAGCCCTGCTTTGGGACTTGCATGCAGGAGCCTGCGGGCACCATGCGGCGCCTCGGACGCTTGTGGAAAATGCTTTCCGCCAAGGGTTCTACTGGCCGACGGCAGTCGCTGATGCCACCAAGCTAGTACGCTCCTACGAAGGATGCTAGTACTACGCTCGGCAGACACATCTCCTGGCCCTGGCCCTCCAAACCATCCCCATCACGTGGCCGTTCGCCGTGTGGGGGCTCGACATGGTTGGGCCTCTACAAAAGGCCCCCGAGGGCTACACTCATCTACTAGTATCAATCGACAAGTTCTCTAAATGGATCGAGGCTCGTCCGATTAATCGAATCAAGTCCGAGCAAGCAGTGCTGTTCTTCACTGACATTATCCACAGATTTGGGGTTCCTAACACCATCATCACCGACAACAGGACACAATTCACCGGCAAAAAATTCTTGATGTTTTGCGACGACCACCACATCCGTGTGGCCTGGTCGGCCGTAGGACACCCAAGGACCAACGGCCAAGTAGAACGTGCCAACGGCATGATCCTACAAGGCCTCAAGCCAAGAATTTACAACCGGTTGAAGAAGTTTGGCAAGAAATGGCTCGCCGAACTCCCATCAGTCATCTAGAGCCTGAGGAACACCCCAAGCCAAGCAACGGGGTTCACGCCTTTCTTCCTAGTCTATGGGGCCGAGGCCATCCTCCCCACTGACTTGGAATACGGTTCCCCAAGGCTACAGGCCTATAACGAACAAAGCAACCGCACCACCCGAGAGGATGTCCTCGACCAACTGGAGGAAGCCCGAGACGTCGCGCTGCTGCACTTGGCTAAATACCAGTAGACCCTACGGCGCTATCAGGCCCGCCGCATCCGAGGCCAAGACTTGAAGGTAGGCGACCTGGTGTTGAGGCTAGCACAGAGCAATAAGGGCCGCCACAAGCTGACCCCGCCATGGGAAGGACCGTACATCATCGCCCAAGTGCTGAAGCCCGGGACCTACAAGCTAGCCAACAAAAAGGGCGAAGTCTTCACCAACGCTTGGAACATAGAACAGCTATGTCGCTTTTATCCTTAAAAATTCCAAGCATTGTATATATTGTTTCTCGGAATACAATTGAAACCCATTTTTTAGTTGTTCTAATTTTTCGATAAATTCCCCGAGCCTATCGATGGTCTCGGCAATACGCTAACACTATAAGGGAGACTTGGCTCTGCCTCCGCAGAAATGAATCTCCCTTGGGGGCTAGATGGGGGATTCCCCCTAAAGTCCCACGTGCCATTTTTTAGTCGTCTTTCGAAAAAATTCCTATGCCAAACCCTCTAGCACGCTCTGACGAATCGGTTGCGGAAAACCCAGGGACCAAAAGCTCGTCTCAGGGCCAGAAGGCTGGTTGAGTCGTGAGATGGCCTAAGCCTCCGGGCTATGGCGCTCCCTCACCACCTTTCACCCCGGGGATGGATTAGGCTCCAAAGAGGTTTTTTGCAAAGAAACCAGATCGGAGACAACAAGAGGGCAGAGGCTCGGAAATACAAGACAAACGATTAAAGAAACACGAATACTTCCAAAGAAAGGCCTCCATGGCCACAAACGTTATGATACATAGTTAATTCCTACTCTATTTACATGGCCGCTTGGACCCAGGTCAAGGCTCAGCACCTCCGGCATCGGCAGATGGTGGGGGAGGGACCACCTCCTCTTCAAACAACGTAGCCAGCGCGGTGCTAGGGCCTTCTGCTACCTCCAACAGCTTTGTCACCACCTTGTTAGCCTCATCGTCATCATCGGGCAAGACGTAGCCATCGCTGATGGCTTGAAGGTCGACACCAATATAGTGTGAGGCGATGACGGCTAGTGCGCGCTTGACGCCCGTATGCAGTGCTCCTCAGAGCCGCTCACGCACTTGACCGCTCAGCATAATCAGACGGCTCCCAAGGGAGCTACCTAACTAAACCCCCTCGACCACCAGGGCCTCGCAGGCGACACGGGCGGCACTCTTCAACGCCTCGTGCTCCCCAATTTTGGTCTCGAGCACCGTCTGCACTGCGCTGGAAGCCTCGGCTGCCTGGGTAACCTCCGCCTCTCACTCTACACCACAGAAAACGGAATGGGGTTGAGCGAGGGAAAAAACAAGCTAAATAGGGACGGAAGCCTACAGAACTCACCCTTGGCCTTAAGCTCCCAGTGTCGAGCCTCGACCTGAAAGGCCTCAGCCTTCTCCTTCAGGCGCTGAGCCTTGACTCTAGAAGCCTCGACCACCCTAGAAGCTTCACTCCCCAGCTCTACGTCACACCAGGAAGTTAGGGAGCGAACATAAGGAAAAGGAAATAAAACGAGGGGACTAGGACTCACCCTCGGCCGTCCCCCTCCAAACCACGGCCTTGGTTCGTGAGGCCTCAGCCGCTGCAAGGGCCTCATCTAAAGCACCTTTTGTCAGCTAGTGCGCACTCTGTTCCGCTCCTAGCTGCCCAGCAAGAGCCGTGGCCGAGGCTGTAGCTTCTATGGCTCGAGACCTGAAAGCATCCTGATCACTGGCCGCGCGGGCGAGCTCCTCCTCCAATTCCTTGACCCGTGCTGCCAGAGGGGTGAGCTGCTCCTGGGCCATGGCCGCCTCGACCTTCGCATCGGCACAACGAAGATGGAGGTCCTCCACCTCTGCGCTCCGTGCCGATAGGAGCTCATTGGCGCCTGCAAGAAGGCCCTTCTGTCGCTGAAGCTGGTCCTAGACATCCCTCTCCCGGTGGAGGAAGACTAACTTCCCAAGAGATCGGGTCTTGAGCTCCTGGGGGAAACAGAACAGGGGTCAATCCCTACAAAGAAAACTCAGAAAAAGACCACCGCATGGGAAAAGAAAGCATGAACCTAGGCGACTCTGGGCAAATCGTTGGCCACCATGGACAGCGCCGTCCGTAGAGACCGCTCCGCCAGCTGGCGGTACTGCTCGAACGTGTCCCAGCGACCGCCCTCGGCCGCATCCTCGAGGGCAAACAGAGGCTCTACCTTAGGATCATCCCGGCTTTGCCACAGGACACACGGGTGGTTCCACCCACGGGGTTTGGGTCGCACCCGCGTGAGGGCCGAGCTTCCCTCGTCCGGGGTTGGAACTGGCTGTTCCACGACACCGGCCACCTCGGCGCCGACCATCTCCTGCGCCCGGGAAGTATCGTCGGAGGAGATCGGAAGAATCTCCACCTCTCGAGCGCTCTCCCACAACGGCGGCGGGCCTTGAACCAAGGGTGCCACCAAGGCCTCTGTCGCCTTCATCTCCACTTCCCGGGCCGGCAGCCCCGCCACGATCATGTCAGCATCGGTGGTCCCAGGGGCTCTGGCCTCTGCCATCATGGCCTTGGTGGTCCCGGGGGCTCCGGCCTCCGCCATCGTGGCCTCGGTGGTCTCGGGGGCTTCGGCCTCCGCCATCGTGGCCTCGGCGGTCGCAAGGGTTCTGGTGCCCGCCGCAGTGGACTCGATGGTCCTAGGCGCCGTAGCCTCCGTCGCCCTGGCTTGTGACACCCCGGGGACCTCGGTCCCGGTGGTCTCGGCGGCCAAGGGAACCTCGGCCGCATCCGACCCATGGGCCTCGCCATCATGGAGCGGAGGCGCTGCCTCCCCCTCCTGTGTCAGGGCCGCCTCGGCAGCCCCTCCTTGAGTGGCTGGCTCCTTCGGGTCAGCCCTCGTCGACGCCGCGCCACCTAGTGGGCGGTGGAGCCGAGGTTAACCTTGAGCGCCTTAAGGGGCGCCAACGTAGGCACCTCCATAGGTCGCTTTCGGCTAAGGACAAAACATTCACAGGGTCAGCACAAGATAGAAGAACGAACGGAAAGCACTGCGACCCCACTAAAAATATGCCTACCTCGAGCAGGGCGGCAACCGCTTTGCCACGGCGACCCTTGTCTGCAAAGACGGTGGCGGCGGTAGAGGCATGGCCTCCATGTCCATCGGCGCCGGTTGGTCCTCAACGGACCCCGGCGCCCCCTCGGTCCTCTGCGAGGGCAGTTGCGTCGCCTCCACCGCCACTTGCTCCACCACCACCGCCGAGCCCACCGGGCTGACAGCGCGTTTGCCCAGCGCCCGCGCCTCGGGCGTGTCGGCCTCGGCCCCAGAGCGGGCAATTGCCGACCCCGGGTTCGCTCCTCCTCCTCCTCCTCCTCCCGGGAGTGCCGGGCTGCTTGCCAACGCCCCGGGCACCACCTCCGCTATGTCAGGGAGATGGTCCAGGGGACCTCGCCCCATCTCGTCCTCGTCATCCCCATCCAAGGCATCCGTCGATATCGACGGCGACAGGGACTCCTCCAACGGGAGGCCATCCTTCCTTTGCTGCCGGTGGCGCTTATCCAGTTCCTCGCGTGCAAGGATCTTCTTCATGCGCTTCGCCGCCTTGGCGTCCTTCCTCTTTTTCTGCGCCTCAGCGTGTGCCCGGTTGATCGCCCGCCGCCTCGTGTCCTCGGGAATGGGCGGCGAAGAGGCGCACATGTCCCTCATCCCCTGTAGGAATGGTGAACACGCATAAGAATGAGAGGTAAGGAGAAATGGAGAAGGCTCGGGGGCTACAGCGGCGCACGACTTACCAGCGAGAGGAACCCCCACGACGGGCGCATCGCAATGGGGGTCAGGTTGCCACCCCTCAGCTTCGCCTCCACCGTCTCCCCCACCCGATGAAGAATTTCCTCGTCGGAAAGGGCGGAGGAGGACATCCGGATGCCCTCATTGGGCTCACCCGGCCTCATCTCGAACAGTCGCCGCCGCTGAGCCATCAGCGATAGCACCCTCCGGCGGTGGAAGGCAGCCACGACCACAGCCGCGATAAGGCCATGGCCCCGTAGCCTGTCTAGCCCCTCCAGAAGTGGCTGCAGCTTGGGCTGATCCTCCCTTAGGACGCCATACTTCCACCTCTCTGGGCAACTCCCCACAATCTGCCTAGTATAGGGGGGAAGTCCCCCATCTTCGTTGCGAAGGTAGAACCAGCTCGTGTACCATCGGCGATTGGATGACGCGAGCTAGGCCGTGATGTATAGATGCTGGCGGTCCTAGCACACTTGGAGAGTGCACCCGCCAGCCCTCGTCGCTTTCCTCATGCCTGACGTGCCCGTCGGCTTAGTGGTGTGCCCCGCTCGGAAGAGATGGAGCCACAACTCCCAATGGGGTGCAATCCCCAAGTACCCCTCACAGACGGCAATGAAGATGGCCGCCTTTGCAATGGAGTTGGGGTTGAAGTTGTGGAGCTCCATGCCATAGTAGTGTGGGAGCGCCCGCATGAACCGATCGGCCAGGACGCCGAGGACGCGCTCGTGAAAGGAGACAAAGCTCACGACGTAACCATCGTGAGGCCTCGGCTTCGGCTCGCCCGATGGAGCAATCCACTCCGGCCTGTTGGGGTCCATCACCGGACGAAGGAGTCCACCATCGACGAGTGACTGGAGCGTCTCCACGGTGACATCAGAAGGATCCCAAGGGTCCGCCTCGATGACAACGATGTCGCCGGCCATGAGTGCGGTGGAGGGATCAAATGCGGCGGTGAGTTTTTCTCTCTCTCTCTTTCTCGCTCTCTCCCTGGCTCGCTCCTCTCCCTTCTTCTTCCCGGCACCCGCTGCTCCAGCGATGACTCGATGGAGGCAGAGCTAACGTAGGCAAGGTAAGATGAGGAGGGGCGAGGCTCTTGGAGTATTTATGCAGGGTGAAGGTGAAACGGACGGGCGATGAAATTGGGGAAGTTTCCCCTCGATCCGGCGTGGTTAACCACGATCCGATTTTACCGCCCACGCACCCACCTTTTTTCTCATTAATTGCGGGAACAGTTATGCCCCATCCGCCACGTCACGCCCGACCTCTACGGCAGCAGGTGTCGTTCTGCCTCCCTAGAAAACCACCTCAAAAGGCACGCCAGCCGTTGCCGAGCCAATGGGGAAGATATTCCCCCCCGCCCCATTCCTTTCAGACGAAGGAACCGGGCTTTGAGCCTATTATGGTCCAGGGTGAAGGCGAAACGAATGAGCTATGATGACTTTGCTATGACTGGAATGGCGCTACGATGACGGCGCAAGCTCGACGGAGCTATGGCGGCGGCGTCGGGAAAAACAGAGGAGAGGAAAAGAGAAGAACGGCGACGACACAAGCTTTGTAGAGCGGCCAAGAAGCGAGGAGATGACATGAAGTAGCTTGCTCGTGCCAGCGTGAAGTCGGAGAAGGCCACGGGCGTGACTAGAACGCCGAAGAAGGTCGCCGGCGGTGACAGCTGCCCGCTGGTACTGTTCCAACTAATTACCGAATTGCCACTCGTCTAATTTCTTCAAATTACTCCCAAATTTGTATAGTAACTAAAAAATCTCCAAAAATAAAAGTTGTTCCAAATTAAAAGTTCTACAACTTTGCTTTAATAACCATATCCCAATAATGTTTATATTTTGAAATGCAAGTTTAAATTCAAAAGGGGACACTTTAAGTACATTTCGCCTTTTCAAATTACTTCAAAATTTATACAACAACTTTGAAAACTCCAAAAACAAACTTTGTACAACTTGACAAGCTCTACACTTTTGCTTTTAGGCTCAACCCCAAAATGTGCTTAGATTTTGAATTAGATTTTCAGGGTAGAATTTAAACACTGAAAATCAGGGTTTTCGGAAATTTCAAAGCAGTACAAAGATTTTGAACTTGATTCAAACCATACAAGTCAACACATATCCATAAATGTAAACTTGTTTTAATGTATACATATCAAAAATTTTACTAACACTAAAATGCAGTGCAATACATATGATGACATGGCAGGTTTTAGTATTTAAACACCCGAGGTGTTACAGGAAGGGCCTATCTGCAAAGTCTATGACTCATGTGAATAGTAACTGGAAGGACCATTTTACTAGAATCTGTTTTTGTGAAAGTTCAGGGTCCTCGGTGCAAATTTGTTTTTCTTTTATGGCTGAAACTTTGGAAAATCATAATAAATTGTAGAAAAATCATAAAATGTCATATGATGACTTTTTGGAATCCTTGAGAGTAGACCCATGTATTAAAGTCATAATATAATATGTTTTAGTAGAAAGTTTTTACTGCACATATTTATTTATGATAATTAGGGTTTTCTAGGAATAAATTCATATCTAAAGTTGTGGTCCTCCAATTGCTATGACATTTTTATGGTAGGCAACTGAGGCTATGTGTGTGCTGTGGTAAAAAATTCATGCTCATTGGATGCAGTATGTGTGAGCTATCGATTTAACTTCTTTGGTGCTTGATAAATGGTTTATAAATAATTTATATTTGCAAAAATGTTAAATCTGGTTCCTTTGCCTTTGCATGGTGATATTGTGGCCTAAGGAACCCTAACATGGCTCTGTATTTATGGAAAATGTTGATCTTTAGATTTATCTTGCTCTCACATGTTTTCTTGCATTAGCAATTTGTCTTTTTTGTAATAATTAATCTATAAAACCTGAGCATGTAATATTTGTATAGTAATCATATTTTGTTAGCATCTATCTCTCATAAAAATTTGAGATCCAAATGATATGTTTGCAACATCACCTATAATTAATATATAAGTTTTTATATATAGAAAAGCTACTAAAACTTCGTTAGTAGATGCTTGTGTTTATGCCATGTAATACTTCTAATAATTGGTGCTAGGTAATGTGATTGCTTGGTTATAGTTAGGAGTTGCATGGAGCTACATGTATAGCAACAAAATATTAGTTGTTAACAACATAATTGGTAAATGTATATAGTTGTATCTCTGCTGTTATGGCTACATGTATAGTTTTGTGGTGGTGATATTTTTGTAATGCAAATGATGTTTTCTGTAGATATCTTGAATACAAAAGTTATAGATAATTTCCTTATCTTGCTTATCCTACAATTTCATGATTTTAGGCCTGCTGGTTTAGGAGTTATAGATTTTACAAGTTTGCCTTGTTGTGTAACCTTGAGCTTGGTTTGAATGCTTTTATGTGATGCATCCCTTGTGGCCATTCTTTCCATTCATATATCAACATGGTGCATCTCATTTAGGTACGCTAGATGTACCACATGAATGGTGGATGGATGTGATATTGGAGCCGAACCCGAAGATGGTGTTTGGTGGATCTATCCCGAAGATGGAAGGAACCCTAGAGTGCATGCCTAGAGTGGCGATGTCACCAAGTTGATGCAAGCTAACTGAACTGACTTTGTGTCAGATCCTAGGCAAGCCCTAGAGCATTCTAAGACTCCTATGTTTTCTAAATATCAACTTGAATCCTTTTACGTTAATGCATTAAGTACTAGGGGTTGATTGGAACCACTTGCTGCATATACTTTCCTTGTCCAGACAAATATATCTTGAACCTATATAGGTCCAGGATCGAATATATGCCTAGCCATGCTTAGTCCGGTAGAAGTTGGGTGATTTTCTATCATCTACAAGATATAGGTAGATATCTAGTCATGGTTGGCTATAATTGCTATCGTGGAAATAACCATGTGTTGATGAATAAGAGAAGATCGGGCGGGATTGTGATAGAGAAGCAACAAGGCATGGAGGTCTTGGCGCCTATTTATCCCCATCTGTGTCAATTAAGGACCAATTTGTTGTATGTCCTCATGTCATGTTGAACGCATGCCTAGCACTTAGTTGGTCGGATAAGCCATTCTAACCGCGAAGCTGAGTAGCTCAACTCAGGCCAGGACCCGGTAAGTGAAAGTGCGCACACTAGAGGAAGTAAGGGTGTGTGGAGAGCCAGTGGCGTGAGTCCAAGGGTAGGCTAGGCCTAAACTTCCTGGTAGGCTAGAAGTATCCTAGAGGGTGCAGCACTGATCGGACCCATGACTGTACCTGAGTTGTACCAAAGGTGACCCAACGTGACCCCAACGGTGGAAGTATGGGTTTGTGTTAGGAATAACTCCCCAGCTGGTTGGAATCGATTCAAGTCGTTGTCTCTCTCGGATAGTGAGAACTAGATTGAGTAGCGGCAACACATCATTAATTGATGGAAGTGGATGGTTATGATGATGCTCAAATTAATACAACGGATATGGTTACTAATACTTGTTAGCTTAATCAAGTGATTGCTCTAGTATAGGTGCTAATCTAGAGATGCTTAATTGAATAGGTTTTCAATTTGATGCTAAAGATATTAAATCTCCAAGTTATGTTACTTAAGCTTTTATGCAAAATGTTGTCAAGCTAGCTCCACTTATATAGCCTTGCAAGATCCTTGGTGTCACTTTATTTTTGGTTTATGACAGGTAAGTCTAGCTGAGTATATTCGAGCACTCAGGGTTTATCCCACCATGTTGCAGGTGAAGTTCACGACCTGCTCAAGAAGGTGGCCAACTGCCGATGGGCTCGGCTACTCTATATAGTGTTATTATCTATATGCTTTTGTCAGAGGATGTCACATATGCTAGCAATGTATTTGGAACTTATCTTATTGTAATCATTTGAAAGCTATGTTGTTCTCACTAATCGGAGTTCCATCCGGTGTGTCCAAAATGATGGCCGAGCCTATGCTACATTCAACGCAAACCGTGCACGTATCTTCCATCAAGATTAGCTCTATCTCCAAATGGACCAAAATGAGCATTCACTTGAGCCTCATCACCTAGGGGTACCATTAGGTGCGTCCAAAATGATTTCTGAGCCGATGGTACATTTGGCACAAACCGTGCACCTATCTTGCACCGACACTAACACTATCTCCAAAGAGAACGAAGTGAGATTCCACATGACCCATGTCACCTTGTAGTTCCATCAGGTGCGTCCAAAGTGATTTCTAAGCCTATTGTACATTCGACGCAAACCGTGCACCTATTTTGCGTCAAGATTAACACTATGTCCAAAAGGCTAAAATGAGCTTCTACTTGAGCCTCGTCACCTAGTGGTACCATCGAGTGTGTCCAAAACGATTTCTGAGCCTATGGTATGTCTAGCGCAAACCATGCACCTATCTTGTACCAACACTAACACTTCTCCAAACAAAAACAAGAGAGATTCCACATGACCCATGTCACCTAGGAGTTCCATCGGGTGCATGCAAAATGATGTCTGAGCCTATGGTACGTTAGACGCAAACCGTGCACCTATCTTGCGGCAAGATTAACACTATCTCCAAACAGACCGAAACATTATTTACTCTATAACTCCGTGTATATGATGTGTATTTGCTTAATTGTGCGGTCTTGGTTATGGTGTTAATTTACCGAGGTCCTTCATGACACTCGGTGGACTACTGGGTTTATATAAGTCAAAGTATGTGCGCGTCAACGTGTTAAACGGGGGCAACCATACTTGATCTTGTATAAATTGGGCGGTTCTATCACAACTGGTATCAGAGCAAGATTAAGCATAATACTGTCATGTACGTAGTTTTAAAAATAAAGTTTTGATTTTAAAAGCCTATTTGGACTAAAACCTTAGCTACAGGCAAAATTGTCAAAATTAATTTGTAAAACTATGCTAGTGATAACCTCTAGTTAAGCCTAATTAAGGACTACTAGGTGGCTAAGTAAACTGATACTAACTATGGAGGATTTACTTAATTGCAATTTTTATTTCGTCGTCAATACGACGTGCTATTGTATGGATGCCCTTTGCTTGAATGGTGATGTATGGATCAATATACCTCTACACCCAGGTAAGTTGGTGAGTGGCATGATCGCAAGATGTGAGCATGTGGTCGATGGAGAGAGTTAGTTTTGATACCAAAGTATATATGTCTCATATATATATACTAAGGTATTTAATTGTGGGTTAGTTTTGATACGGCTATATAAGCTTATTTATATGTATGTATAGATGTATTTACATATGGGTAGCTTTGATATAGAAATATATATATATATATATGGAAGTATTTAGAATGAAACCTAGAGACCAAATTTTGATTTCCGCATACATATAATTGTGGGGTTGGGCTGAAATGGAATCTTCTGTAGGTACGCAAACCACGAATGCGTAGATTGAATGTAGCTGATGACTAGCTATATATCAAGAGAGTATGTATTATGCCACCAACATAGAACATGATTGCCACCTTAGACTGGCAATTTTGTGAGGACGAATAGGACAGTCATGCATCATGATTATGCTTGTGCATAAATATGCTCCCCTCTCTTTGTTCTAATTCTAAGTAACTTGTGATCAATGTGATGTTACTATCTTCCCTATGTAAAGCTAGGCAAAATACCTTGTTCCATGTTGTTTGAATAGTTATGCTTGAAGATAGTGTGTGATTAGTTTTGCCTTGTATGTTTGCTTCCAAAGGAAATAGATGACAAGTTAGTAGTTAGCAAAAACTTCACCCTTTTGAAAACTAGAACTGGCAGTGATACCTTGTTAGAAGCCTGCACATGTTTTTCTTTTAAATATAATGCCAGGTTCTTCCTTTTAAGTTATCTTCACATTAGTTCTTTAGAAGTGTGGTTGCTTGCTTTGTAGGTATTACCATGATGTATGTGTGAATGTGTTGTGATCTAGGTGGTACCATAGTTGTCACCCTTTTTGTCCTCAATAAGCATATGAGTGTCGAAGAGCCTTATCCTAGAACAGCACCCAAGTTATGTTAAATCTCATGGTTGTCTCCAAGTAGATTCCTTTGCTTAGGAGCTTGAGCCTATATGTGTGATTATTAGCCCTTGAATGTTTGTGTATCCATGCCTTTGCTTGACTCATGGGCCTAAGCTTAGTTCCCTTGAATGCTTGCATATGGCGTCGATGTCTTGATCTTGTGTGTGAAGACCCTGCCCAAAAATCCTTGTCGGACATCTCTGCCCTTATCCTAAAGGTGATCTGGTGCAATGCTAACCTCTCACTACCTGAACCTTAGAGTCTTTTCCTTGCAAATCATTTTGTTGCTTTATCAACTGAATCCCTAGTTAGTGTATCGACTCTATCCCTCGAATCTCGCTTGTTTAATCTCCAACTCCCTCAAGTCTTGGAATGTTTATCGGTCTTGATCTCATGTTGCTGGCCAACAAGACCAAATACCATGTAAATCTTTTCTCTGGAGATCTCTATTGGTGGAAGCTAGATATGCATGGAAATTTAAGCAAGAGTCTCACGCTTAGTTGTCTGCATTAGTTAATCTATGTTTCTCATGTGCCATGTATTTACCTTAGACCACCCCTTGTTGACTCCAAACCTTGTGACTATCTTTGCTTGCTCATAGTGCATGTTCTTACAACCCAATTTGTGCCACTTGAAATTTTACTTTAGTTGTGTGTTCCGTAATGGTGTCTTGGTTCATGACTAATGGTGCCACGATGGAACCTAGGGCCTCCTTGTGTCTGGCCAGCACATGGTTGTGCTGCTGGGTGCGCACTGGTATCGAGGTTTCTAATCATGATCCATTATGGGACTACACCGATGTGTTATTTTCACGTGAGCTCTTCCTTGGTTATCTCTCCATATCTAATCAGAAGATCCCTACATCAGACCAAAAGTAGTAGAGCTTCCTTCTGAAGTTGCAAAGAGGATACTGCAAGAGGTGGTAGACCAGTCACTCTGCTTGACTATCACTGTAGTGACGTCGACCATCTAGTGAACAACTTATGCCACCACTGTTGGGTCAAAAGGGCACACAACACTTAATGTTGGACAAGTTATCAGTCAGATAAGTATTGATCGTCACATTGTGCTTATGACCTAGCTATCCAAGGCTTAATCTCTATGTGCAAGATGATCACACAGTCGAAATCAACCTTCTCTGGTGTGACCCTTGTTTGCTGACTTCAATGGCGACCATCTATTTATGCATCGACCACAATTCTTGTTGTCAAGAGTGAAGATTTGGAACCTTTTTAGTGTTGAGAGATAACTAATTAGTTACCAGTAGGAAGGTTAATCTCCAGCTAGGTAATGACTCTTTTGTAGCTATGAAGGCTATGTCTCACAGAACAATGACCAATAAGGAGTTGATCAACTAGCCAACGGCCTGAGTGGCACTATATAGTGCAAAATATATTTTCCAGAGCTGCTGTGATCAAGTCAATTCCATCTTGAACCATCACATAGATAGTGCAAAATGATGTATCAGCTAAGTAGAGAACTAGAGAAAGCATGTCCCTAGTTTCAGTCAGCATCATTATGCATCTAGGTGTTGCAAAAAGGATTTGTTTAGGACTCTATTGGATGAAGCCCAGGGGGTAGTCAGAAATAGTTCCTTATCTTTGTAGGACTGTGCCTCCACATGGAGTATGCATTGTGCCCTACAAAAACAAACCACAAATCAAGTGCTTGTGTATCATCGAGTTGGTGTCTAAATCAACGGTTGAGGTTGTTTCCTAAGAGGCATGTAAGGAAAAACCCTAGCCTCCATCCTCAGTGAGAAAACTACTGCTACTTTTGTATGAAGAGTTAGAGAGTGCGGAACACACTCCACAATGTGTGATGCAAAGAAAAAGAAGAACAGGAAATCTGTCCAGATTTCATGGCACCAAACCAGTTATCTTTAAGCCGATGATTAGTGGCTCAAATATGGTTGGATTGTCACAAAACGTGACGAGCTCATTTCTCGCTTGGGAAACTTCGATGTCTTAAGTTAGTTTGAGGATTGGTTGAGTAAAGCATCGGATTTGAGAGATGTTTTGTCAGTTCGGGTCACTAAAATTTTAGAACCGAGCAGATTTGGTACATGATTTGTTTGGATAGTCAAACGATATCAGCTTGAGCTGAATTTTGGTCAATAGTTAGAGGACTCTTGGATCTATATGCCTACCAAAATTCATGCACAATGGAGCAGTAGATTGTGAGATATGAACTAAAAATCAAGGTGTATAGAATCTATGATTTCTCTATTGACTGCTATCATCCCTCACACTAGAAACGTTGTGTTTGTAATTGATGCCAAGATTAGCAACAAGGTCAATGTTTTGCCGTTAGATAATACTTTAGATGCCCTAGAGAAGACTCCTTGCACCCCTTTGTGCCTTGCTTTTGCCCTCTCATATCAACAATGGTTGAGCAGTCAAGGTGTTCTACAAGTCAATTTGTGCCATTGCGAGTCGGAAACAAATTGAAAAGTGCCAAACAATAGATTTCAGATTATGATTATGAGTTGTTGATTAACATTAGAAAGGAAGCTTCAATGTCAAATGTAGTCCAACAAAGCTAGTTTTGCTACAGTGCAAGTCAATCCAACTTACTGTGCAACAGCACCATGAAGGAAAATCGTACTCAATCTTGGTAGTGTATTGTTTCTATAGTTGGTGAATACTTGCAACCTTTGTTGTCCTCCGAGCCTCGCTATCATCCTTCTTCAGCAAGGATTTCCAATGCAGACTTGCCCTTTGGTACCTTCCATGTGTTTTTACCCAAGAGGTTGCATCATATTCAACCTAGATAACTGTTGCCACTTGGATACGAGGATCCCCTTAAATAATGATTGTTGAAAATGCTGAGCCGATAGAGTTAGCTATCACATTCACCGCTCACTCAATAGACTCAGATAATACAGTGTTATCATTAGAGAAAGAGAACTGCATAGATGGAACATTATGTAGTTTTCCATCAGTTGGCATTTGAGTGATTGGAGAGTTATGACCGGCATAGGCATGGCCTATTGGATTAGTCGGTTTTTCACTGCCTCAGAAGATGTTTACCCCGTCTATGATCTCATCCCTTATGGAAAGTTGTATTCAAGCTACTTTGGTAGAGGACTGCTTTTTGAACTTTGTGAATGAACATGGAACCATTGTAATGAGTAGCTTTCAGAAGCTTGCAATCTAGTGCAAAGTTCATATGGTCCATGCTATATTCACTAGGGAAATATATATTTTGGGTAATTAGTTTATGCTCTGTAGTACTTTCTGTATACCAGGAATGAAGTATAGTGCTATCTTGGATTCAACCCAAAGTAACAATGCTTGATGGAAATCAATGAAGGAAATTCTTTAGACAAAAATTTACTATGAAGAGCAAGTATCAGAAAGTAGTCTTGATCAAAGTAGCCTCTCTGATGCTCAAAGCTAAGTAGCCTAAAGCTATTCCTGATGTCAGAAAATGGATGACACGCTTCTCTTCACTTAAAAGTCTTTCACACCGAATCTCAGGGTGAGATTCTCGTAAGGAGGGAGGGCTGTAACACCTCAGGTGTTTATCACCAGTTAAGTAGTGGGTTTGAGCTCAAACATGGTAGATCAAGAGGTAATCAGGAGCTTTAGTTCCTTACCTCTGAAATGCTGATGGAAGTGTTGAGGTCAAATATATGAAATTGAGTCCCAACTTGAACTTGGATAATATACCTTGCTTACATGTTGACCCTTTTCAAATGTAGGCTTGAGTAATGTGGAAGGTGCCCCTTTTCATGTGCCTCACATCTATTTCCATCTACATTGACTATTGGATAAGTTTCATGAAGTTTGGAGCCAAGAAGTCACATGAAATGATAAGTTATAATCTTTCTAAAATTGCTTCATCTGGTAAATGGGAACATCGGATGTCAACCAAACCATTCTACCTTGCCCAAATGACTCTAATGTAACTCTACAACAAAGTCATGAAGGGTCCTGTTGAGCAAATGTCAAGAAAATGCTTCAATGGACCAAAAAGCATAATTTAAAGCTTTATTGTGATATTGCTTTGACCAAAGTAAAGCAATAGTTTCTGTTCAAGATACAAGGTTTGACCTTTAATAAAAGTGTTAATTTAGTTTGTGTGCTACAAACTTTGTTTTTGGATCAAGACCCGAATCAGCTTTGAAATAAGTCAAACAGAGGCTCAAAGATTGAATCAGCTGCTGTTTTTAGCCTAGGAAAATATTCTAAGTCTAAGATTAGTGGCAAGGATAGTTGGCATGTCGTGTTCTTGTGTTTTCATTAAGCAACTTGACTTGATTCCAGAATAAAAGTTGGAGTTCATATCTTGGACAAGGACATACAAAAGTGTCGGTGTTTCGAGTTATCACCAACGAGTAAATTTCTAGTATTACGCGTCTAGCTTGGATGGTGTGTTTAGAGGACACAAGGTTTATACTGGTTCAGGTAGAATGTCCCTATGTCCAGTTCATCACTGCTGCTCGCATTACTAGCACTAAAAGTTTTTAGTAGGGGTTACAAATGGGCAAGAGAGGGACAGGTCCCAAGTCTCTGGTGGAAGGAGTGAACGGGTGCTGAGAGCTCAGTTTCTGCTCAGTTGTGTGCTTGTGTTGTGTTTTGGTTGATTCGAGGTTCGATGGGTTCATGGTGGTTCGATCGGGTCTGGCCTGGATCGATCTGATTCAAGTCCTCCTCTATGGGACGCCCTGCTTTCCCTTTTCTAGACCAAGGGAAAGCACGGGTTACAGTGGAGGAAAATAGAAGAAATGAGAGGGAGAGGATGGCCTTCAGGACCACTGGGTCCTTCTTATCCTTCATGTGGGTCCCACGGACCCTATAGATGTCAATAGGGATAGCTCCATGTTGTGGCCTCATCCACCACTAGCGCCATGCGCAGGCATCGTCTATCGGTCATGGCATTCCATTCCATCACAGCGGATGTCGTGGTGAGCTGACGCACCTACCAATGTTCGTATGGGGGTTAGGTAGAATAGCATTGGTACGCTCAATGCTATTCCTGATGTGAACCATTTGGTATGCCCCCCCATGGCCACGAGTTACATTGGGGCATGTCGGCCTCTCCCCTGGTGTCAGTGCTTTGACCTAGGCCCATACGCTTGGTTCTGGAGTGGTTGGCGATGGCATGGCTCTCCATTGGGCGAGATGGAGACCGTGGCCTTGGGGTCATGCGAGGTAGAGCTCGTGACCTTAGGTCAGGTGAGGCAGAGTCCTCCCCAGTGGCTAGGCGAGGTGGAGGGCAAACCCAAGGGTCAGGCGAGGCGGAGCCCACTGCCTCATGGTCGGGCGAGGTGGAGCCCTCCCCCAGAGGTCGTGTGAGGCGAAGTCTGCCCCAGAGGTTGGGCGAGGTGGAGCCCTCCCCTAAGGGTCGGGCAAGGAGGAGTTTGCCCTTGGAGGTCGAGCGAGGCAGAGTCTGCCACCAGAGGTTAGGCAAGGCAGAGCCTGCGACCTCGAGGTCGGGCAAGGTGGAGCCTACGGTGATGGTGTCGAGCGAGGCGGAGCCCACGGCCTCGGTGTCAGGCGAGGGGAAGCCCGTGGCCTTAGGGTCGGGTGAGGCAGAGCCCTCACCTAGAGGTCGAGCGAGGTGGATTTTGCGCACCTAGTGGTCGGTTGGAGCTGTAGTCATGCTCTTGGCTGCTCGGATGAATCAATGTTGATGATCATTAGCTCCTCCTTTTCGTGTACCCTAGTATTGGTCCCTGATAGTAGCCCTCGAGCCTATGAAGGAGTAGAATACTCCTTCAGAGGCTTTTCCAAATGGGAGGACACTAAGGGCCTTGGCCTTCTTTTGTCGCCCATGGCATGATTGGGGGATGGTGATTCCCTTTCATCGAGATCGGACACCTCAGGGTTATAGCCATGAGATTTGGTGGGTCGGAAAAGGTCTTTCCTGATTTCAACCCCTACGGGGGTCTATTGTTCTATGACTGTGCGTTCGGTCTTCATGCGAGTCCAACTTTCCTTGAGCCCCAACGCATAGCGGGGGTCCAGTCGAGGGTCGGCTCGTCTTTGGAATCATCACCCTGTCCATGGTTTTCGCAACTAGAGGGGTTGAGCCGTGCCATGATTTTCCTCTATGGACGAGCCATGGTGCTCGGTGAGCTATTAATGGGTTAGTTCGAGTGGGGCCCCAGCATCCCATTCATGGGCATCTAGCTTGGGTCAGCTGGTGACCGACTCCAGATTCTTAGAGGTCAATCCATATAGTTCTTGGGTCTATTTGACCAGTCTCGAGGGCTCTCTGCTTTTCTTCGAGGAAAAACCATGGATCATATCCAGCCAAGACTTGAACGTGGGCCAGGATGCCCACGGCGCTCATGTGCCCAGGTGCTGGCCGCTAGCAGCCCCATCCTGTTCCACCCCTCACTCTTAGGGTGCCTAGAATGGTTGTTGAACCCATGTATGGGCCAACCTTCGAACTCTTGGGCCTAGACAGGCTATAGGAGCATTTTTAGCTCTGTATCCCTTTTACCTGTGATGGGTCATGGTCCGTTCAGGAACACGAAATGTTCGGCGAGTTTTTTGAGGGAACGAACACAGGTTGCGCGTGCACACCACATGGTGAGATGTGGTGGCAGATCGTGGTAGGCACGGAGATCTAGGCATGTTGTTGGTTTCCTCACACCCGTCACCCCTATAAAACCAAAAGGTTAGCCCTCAAATTCCATACCTTGCATCCTTGCCTCCATAGCCACGACCGCACCACCAATCACTTAGGTTTCCTGCCCCCACATCTCCACCGCCGCTGAGCCCTCATCCATCTGCACCCATCTCCTATGGATCCACGATGCCATTCCGACATCACCTTCCATCGCAAGGAGGGCCTCGTCCATCATGGTCTCCTCCATGCATGGACCTCGGCCGAGGAGTGGCTGCTGCCTAGTGAGGAGGACTTGCCATCACCGCCTGATGGCTATGTGGTGTCGTTCGCCCACTTCCATGAGCGTGGGTTTGCAACCCCTGCCCATAGATTTCTTTGGGGCTGCTAACTACTATAAGATTGAGCTACAACATCTCAATCCCAATGGGATCCAGCACATGGTGGTGTTCATTATCCTGTGCGAGGGATTCCTGGGGATCAACCCCCACTTGGACTTGTGGAGGTACTTCTTCGCTGTCACCCTCCAAAAGAAGAGGGAGAAGAGCGACAGGTAGGAGCTACACATGCCGATGGGGTGTGCTGGCATCCAACTCTAGAACAATCAGGTCGGTGAGTACCCATCTATGCGGCTGTCAACATCCAATAGGGGTGGCATACTACCATGCAAGTCCTATTATAGTGTGAATATAACAATAAAGTAAAGCAATAGCAGCTCTATATTAGCCATGCGTAATAGGTGCTACGAGGTTGGGTGGGATGTGGCACCTTCAGTGAAGTCGTCTCCATACTCCTCACGGTACTCTCGGTCCTCATCCGTCTGGTTCTCTACCGAGTCTACAAACGATCGCAATATAGTCGCGTTAGCGACGTCTATAGAATAGCACAAAAAGCAATGAAAATTCAAAAGAGTCAAATGCACTCAAACATGGGTTCATTGCGTAGAGCTCGATTTTAGATGAATTTTGGTCCTAGTCTTGTATTTTTCTGAGTTCGTATGAATTAGTTATGAATTTCCAAAGTTTAAATCATTTCTAAAAATGGGAAACGGCTGAATTAATATCGTGCTGACACGTGTCACGCTCCTGTTGGTCCATGTGGCATGCTGACATCAGTATGACATCATCATGACATCATCATCTCGGTTCCGAGCTAACAGGTGGGGTCCCGCTGACGTCATCATGACGTCATCTACGTCATCAGCTACTAACAGGTGGGACCAGAGGCTCTTGGTTCACTGACATGTGGGTCCGGTCTAAGTCGACGTCAAGTCAACGGGCGAGTCAACGGTCAACGGATCACAGTCACTGATAGGTTGTCCCGGTCAATGGTCAATGTTGACCAGTTAATGGCCAATACAGGCCGGGCCTCGACTGGGCTGGTTGGGCCTGGATTTGGGCCAAGCTTGGCCCGCCACGTGGTGCACGCTGGTGTGGCCACATCGTCTTACTAGGCCACTAACGGGCCGTGATCTATAGGCGTAGGTGAGGCGCGGTTCATGGTGAACCTGCCTAAGTTGGTCCATAGACCGTAGAGTCGGTCTATGAAGGACTTGGTCCACTTACTCCTTACCAGGGTTTGGTTCATGTGCATGATGTGGCCGTGGTCGGAGCTCGGCGGAGCTGCTCGGGACATGGTCGGCGAGGTTGTGGTCAGAGCTCGGTGGAGCTGCTCGGGTCATGGTCGGTGAGGTCATGGTCGGTGCTCGGCGGAGCTGCTTGGGACGTGGTCGGCGAGGTTGTGGTCGGAGCTCAGTGGAGCTACTCGGGACATGGTCAACGAGGTCGTGGTCGGTGCTCGGCGGAGCTGCTCGGGATGTGGTCGATGAGGTCGACGAGGGGAAAATCCCCATTTCTTCCCAGATGGGGCTCCCACCGGCGGTGAGGTCACTGGCGAGCCCCCGCGGCAGCGCTAGCGTCCAATTAGGGTAGGCAATAGCTTCCCCAAGCCTCGGCGAGTGCGGCGATGGGGTCGGGGCAACGGCTAGGGCTTCATAGGGCTCTAGCCATGGCAAACGGCGGCGTGGGTTCGTCGGCGTGCATGGATAGGGCTGCGGTGGTAGCGAGAGCCTAGTTGGAGGAGCGTGTGAGCTCCCCGGTGCTTCTACGGCCATGGTGGGCGTGTTGATGGAGCTCTTGGTGCTCCCAGTGGCTCTAGCCACGGTGGTGGGGGCAAAACAGAGGCGGTGGCGCTCCGACGAGGTGCGGTGTGGCAATGCAGGGCTCCGGTGGGCTTCTTCTTCGGCTAAGGTGAGCGCGGTGTGACTCTTGTCATGGCGGAGCCAGTCGGGATGTCAGTGTCGCCTTTATCGCGATGTAGAAGACGTGATGGTCTCGCCATGGTTGTGCTCTCGGCCATGGTGAGCGTGTCCGTGCATGTGCGCTCCTGCTCCGATGTACAACGTCATGGCTAGGGTCCTCCTTTTGGCTGATGGCAG
This sequence comes from Miscanthus floridulus, assembly GCF_019320115.1. Lineage (NCBI taxonomy): Eukaryota > Viridiplantae > Streptophyta > Magnoliopsida > Poales > Poaceae > Miscanthus > Miscanthus floridulus. The sequence goes on along the minus strand of NC_089598.1, from coordinate 64,508,110 downwards.
CACGCACGATGCGTCCTAGGTCTCGACAAGCATGGCCATGGCGGTCTCCCTAGCTAACCAATTGGGCTAGGCCGGAGCTCGAAGCTTTAGCAACGTTTCGATCATGGCGGTGCACGTTCCATTTGGCTTGGGAGGTGGTGTCAGCAAGATGGCTCACCGCAGGGTTCGTGGCAGTAGGATGGTGGTGCAGTGGCGAGGCAAGCCCGTGATGAGGCGATGTAGTGCCGTGCTGAGTAGCTACGTCACTGTAGCTGATCGGGGCGGTGCTCCTGGCTCCAGTGAGGTCCTCCCCGCAGCGGCTTCCTTCTCAACCTTGCTTCTCCCTCCTCTCTCTCTCTCTCTCTCGGCTTGACACTGTGTGGTGCTGTGCCACCAGCGGCGGCGGCGAACGGGTTGAGGGTTAGGGCTCACGGATGTTGGCTTTTTATAGTCGAGCTCCAAGGGCTCCAATGGCGGACGGCGATCGGGCGGTGGTGATGCGTGCGGCACATCCGACGGCTCGTGTGCGGTAGCGTAAGCTCGGCGCAAGGGGGAACAAGGTCATGTGAATTGCATGACCCTGGGCCCATGCCTGCTTTGTGGTCGGCTCCCGGTCGCGTGGTGGAGGTAGCGTGGGGAAGACGATCACGCTGTAGCTTGGCGACTGATAGAGGGGGGCCATTTGTCAGCTTGTCCTGATGCAGCGGCGTGCGGTGCGTGATGGCTGACGGGTGGGTCTGGCTCGTCAGCAGCTTGTGCACGCGTGGGCAGTAGGGTGTAGCTAGGCTGGCTTCATGGGCCGCATGAGCGAGTGGGAGGGTAGGCGGCTGGCTAGCTGGGCCGGTCGAGGCAGGCTGGGCTGAGATGCTGCCTCCCTCTTCTTTCCTATTTCACTTTTCTTTTTCTATTTCTTTTTGTATGATGTTACACTTCTTTCATGTATATAAATCAAAGTGTCATATTTCTCCTTTGGTATAATGTCCCATGTTAGTACATTTATTTATAAACAAATATTTGTTAGCTTTTATTAATCAACACAATAACCCAAATAAAATCCAAATCACCATGTTGAATATAATGCAACTTGATGTATGCTATGTGGTAAAATAAATTCAAGGTGATGAGGAGAGATACTTGTGCAAGTCATGTAGGTTTAGTTAGATTATGACTAATCCAACACTTAGGGTTAGCTCCTACAAATGTCACTCGTCATCACATGGGGTTTGTGAAGAAAAAGTTTGTAGTTGGGATTTTTGGTGTGTGGATTTTTTCGGGTTGTTACAGTCCTACCCCCTTAACAGAATCTCGTCCCTGAGATTAAAGTGTAATGTACTCTTCAAAGAGGTAAGGGTATCATAGCCAGAGGTCAGACTCTTTCTCCCATGTTGTTTCTCTCTCAGGGTGATTGCTCCATTGGATCTTGCACATAGGAATAGTTTTGCTTCGGGTCTCTTTGGTATCTCTACCCAGAATTCAGATAGGATGTTCTTTATACTCGAGAGTGTCTTGAATGTCAAGTGTATCAGTTGGAATTACTTCATCGGGCACTCTCAAACATTTGCATAGCTGTGAGACATGGAACATGGGATGTACACCCACCAATTCCTCAGGTAGCTCAAGTTTGTAGGCGAGCTTTCCAATCCTCTTGCAAATCTTGTATGGGCCAACAATTCTAGGGGCAAGCTTTCCTTTCACATGGAATCTGACAGTTCCACATAGCGGGGATACCTTGAGATAGATGGAGTCTCCCACATTGAACTCGAGTTCTCTTCTTCTTTTGTCAGCATAGCTCTTGTATCTAGTTTGAGCAATCCTCAAATTCTCCTTCACTTGAGCAACTCCTTCTTCTGCATCTTGGATCTTAGCGGAATCAAAGAATGATCTTTCACTCGGTTGAAACCACATCAAAGGTGTTTTACAAGGTCTGCCATATAGCGCTTCAAATGGTGACATCTTGATGCTGGCTTGGTAGCTGTTGTTGTAAGAGAACTCTGCATAGGGTAGGCATTTCTCCCAATCAGAGCCATAATTCAGTACACTAGCACGAAGCATGTCTTCTAAGATCTGATTTACTCATTCTATCTATCCATTTGTCTGTGGGTGATAAGCGGTACTGAAATCAAGTTTGGTCCCAATGGACTGGTGTAGAGCTTCCCAGAATCGGGACACAAACTGAGGACCACGATCAGATACAATACTAGAGGGAGCTCCATGCAGTCTGAGAATATGCTCAACATATAGATCTGCTAATTTTTCAGCATCGGTCTTGGTCTTAACTGGTACAAAGTGAGCAATCTTGGTCAAACGATCAACAATCACCCAGATGGAATCATTGCCTTTCTATGAACAGGGCAATCCAACTATGAAATCCATGGATATGCTCTCCCACTTCCACTCGGGTACGTTAAGAGGCTTTAGCAATCCTACAGGCCTTTGATGTTCAGCCTTGACTCTATTACAGGTGTCACATCGTGCCACATGTCCTGCAATGTCTGTCTTCATGCCCTTCCACCAAAAGTGTTTCCTCAAGTCTTGATACATCTTTGAACCTCCAGGGTGAATACAGTACTTGGAATCATGAGCTTCTGATAGAATTTCCTCTCATAGTGCTGGGTCAGAAGGAACATAGATTTTGTCCTTGAACTAGATGGTTCCTTGTTCATCTTCATGGTGGTTGGTCTTGTAGCCTAATTTCATCAGACCACGGAGATATTTGATCTCTTCACAACTTTTCTGAGCTTGACGGATGCGATCGGTGAGATCATACTGTATGCGGAGCTCATTCAACAAGCCATGCGGTAGTATCTCAAGTTGGAAATCTTCAATTTCTTCCTTGAGCTCAGGTGGTATGGATTCAGTGATCAAAGTGTGACAATAACTCTTGCGACTGAGAGCATCTACGACTATATTAGCTTTTCCCAGATGATAGTGAATTTCTAGGTCATAGTCCTTGATCAACTCTAGCCATTGGCGTTGCCTCATATTTAGATCTTCCTGAGTGAAAAAGTACTTCAAGCTCTTGTGATCGGTATAGATATCACACTTGTTGCCTATCAAGTAGTGTCTCCAGATCTTCAAGGCATGCACAACTGCTGCTAACTCAAGATCATGAGTTGGGTAACGGCTCTTGTGTTCTTTCAACTGTCGAGAAGCATATGCTATAACCCTTCCACCTTGCATCAATACACAACCTTGATGGTATGCATCACAATAGACCACAAAATCTTTGCTGATATCAGGCAATGCTAGAACAGGAGTTGTGGTAAGCTTCTGTTTTAATTCCTAGAAGCTTTGTTCACACTCGAGCGTCCATTCAAACTCCTTAGTCTTCTTCAGAAGGTTGGTCATTGGATGGGCTATCCTGGAGAAGTTCTCGATGAATCGACGGTAATATCCAGCCAATCCCAAGAAACTTCTGACTTCTGTCACATTATGGGGTTGATCCCACTTTTTCACAGCTTCAATCTTGGCTGGGTCAACTATGACACCTTCAGCTAATAGTATATGGCCTAGGAAGGCAACTTCCTATAGCCAAAATTCACATTTGCTGAACTTTGCATAGAGCTGATGTTGTGCTAATTTCTCAAGCACAGTTCTCAGATGATGTTCATGTTCTTCGGCGGTGGGTGAATAAACAAGGATGTCATCAATGAATACTACCATGAACTTATCCAGATCATCCATGAAAACCTTATTCATCATGTTCATGAAGTAGGCGGGAGCATTCGTGAGTCCAAAGGACACCACAGTGAACTCAAACTACCCATACCTAGTCACGAAAGCTGTCTTCGGGATGTCACTCTCTCGAATCTTCATCTGATGATAGCTAGATCTGAGATCAATCTTGGAAAAATACTTGGCATCTCTGAGCTGGTCAAGCAGATCATCAATTCTTGGCAGAGGGTACTTGTTCTTGATGGTGACTGCGTTCAAGTTTTGGTAATCAATGCACATTCTCATTGAGCCATCCTTCTTCTTAACAAACAGAACAGGGGATCCCTAGGGGGAAGCACTAGGTCTGATATACCCCTTCGAGATGAGCTCGTCAAGCTGTTTCTTGAGCTTAGCTAGTTCGTCAACTGACATGCAATAGGGTCTCTTGGCAATGGGTCCTATTCCCAGCAAAAGATCAATGATGAACTCTACATCATGGTCTGGTGGCATACCCGGTAATTCTTCAGGGAATACATCGGAATAGTCTCATACCGCAGGCACATCATGAACTGTCTTCTCCTCTTTTTGTGATTCTAAACTGGCTTTAAGGGCACATAGGATAGAAGTGGACTTCCCGGACTGGGGTTCACATCTAATAACTTGGCCTGATGGGTGGGTCACTTGGACGTATCTAGGTGAACATGATATGATACCTCGATGAATGGTTAGCCAATCCATACCTAAGATGATGTCTAGGCTTGTGGAAGGTAACAGGGTTAGGTCAGCTTCAAAGACAAGACCTTCAATGGTAAGACTCACTCCCTTACAGATGTGTGTGCGCTTTAGGTCTCCTAAAGGTGAACTGGTGATGATAGGCTTTCCACGTGGGGTAACAGGCAGGTCATGCTCTCATGCAAACTTGGATGATATGTAAGAACAAGTTGCTCCAAAGTCAAATAGAACTAATGCAGTATTGCCATTAACTAAAAACATACCATACACAACGTCAGGGGTAGCCTGTGCTTCCTCAGCGTCTAGATAGTTGAGACGTCAACGAGTAGCAGATCCCTTGAACTAAGGCTTCTGAGCGGCTGAGTTCTAAGGGCACTCAGTGGCTTTGTGACCTGGTTGGCCACAAGCGAAGCAGGTGAAAGGTGTACCGCCTGTAGGGGTTGGAGCGGGTGCCTTCTAGTTTCTAGTGCTTGGTGCAGGGCGATTCTGTGCTGGGCATTCATTCACTGAGCGAGGATGGTTGAAATGGTCCTAAGTATTGCGGTCCTAAGCATAACGATCCCAGGTGTAATGATCCTGAGTAGGGCGGGAGTATTTGGTGGTGTAGCCTCCACTACCCGTACTCGATCCAAGGTTGTCATCCCTATTGTGGCGAGAGCGTTTCCTAGGTGGTGCATCTCTACGGAACCTCTTGCAATCACGTCCATAGAAGGACTCCTCAGGCTTACACTTCCTCTCCCTATACTCCTCTCCTGCTTCAGCATAGTCCTTCTTGATTTGGATGCAGTGATCCACCAGAGCACGCAGCGTGCTACTCTCAATACCACCAAACTTCAACTTGATGTGCGGGTTAAGTCCCTTGCGGTAATAGTACAACTTCTCCTTCTCAGAGTTCACAACATAGGAAGGTGCATAGCGTAGAAGGTTGGTGAAGTGAGTGGTGTACTCTGTCACCCTGTCCTTTCCCATCTTGATGTTGTGGAACTCCTCAGCTTTGGCCTCCATGATACCCTAGGGAATGTGATACTCAGTGAATGCTTCGGTGAACTCATCCCACAAGATGTTGGCGGGGTCCTCATGGGAATCACTGAAACTATCCCACTAGGCACGTGCTGCACCCGTGAGCTAGTGTGTGGCAGCTCCAACACACTCATCATCGGTGAAGGTGGTGAGGTCGAGCTTGTTCTCCACCTCCTTGAGCCAGTCATCGGCTATAAGCGGGTCAAGGTCGGTGCCATCATAGGTAGGTGGCCTTAGCTTTAGAAATCCTTCTAGCTTCCTTTGGAAGTCATTTTGCTGGCCTCCCTGGCGACGGTTTGCTCCGTCTACAAGAGCTGCAAGAAGCTGGGTCTATTGCGCCATCACCTCTGCTAGGGTCAGTGGTGGTGGTGGCGGAATGTTCTCCTCAGGCGGCGGGGTATTCTCTAGGTTGAAGGGTATCCGTCCATGTCCATGGCCACGGCCACATCCACGGCTGTAGCCACCACGCCCCCCATTTGGTTCGACTGGTTCGGGGGTGGGCGCACATCCACGGTTCATTAGGCAATCAGATCGGCAGTTCGGCATCTGCAACATGGATTATGGGCATTTTAGTGATTGTGCCATAAGTGCTTATAATTCAGTATGATTACATGATTTTTGATGATTTAAAGCAAAACATGTATACTATCCAACATTCATTACAAAGAAGCAATAAGATCCATAAGATGCAATAAGATCCAAAACATTCATTACATGAGTTTTATTACATGGCATCATCTCCAGTAGCTACACTTAGAGACTCACGAGAATTGTACTATGCATAGTGTCTCATATTACATATCATAAGGGGTACATTATGGGGTACAACTTATGGAAGCCACTGACATGACTCATGACCATGCAGGGTCATCTACTCTAACTCATACACTGCAGCTGGGATACGACTGTTCTTGATCTCGATCTCCTCATTAGACTTGTGAAGTTGGGACATGTACTTCAAGGCCTCGGTGAGCTCCTCAGTATGCTTGGCTCCAGGTATGGTAGGGCAGGCATCTAGGTTAAGGCAAGTCGGGGCTAACTCAAACTCCTCTATCCTAGGCTTCGTCTTGCTGCGAATCTCTTTGGGTAGCTGATCCCACATACCCTTCATCTCCCTGAGGCGCTTCTTGTCAGACTTCTACCAAGCCTACCAAGTTCTCTCACACTTGTCCTATAGGTACTTGTTCTACCTGAGTGCCTCGATTAGGTGACCCTAGTTGCGAATGGCCTTCTTCCTGAACTCCTCTAGATCCTGAGTCATGGTCTTGTTCCGAGATTGGATTTTCAGCATATCAATCCCCTTGGACCTCTCTTTGTCTCCTCTACGGTTGAACTCGGCCTTCTTGTCGTCCAACTCTCTCTACAACTCTAAGACCTTGCTGTCGAGGTAGCAGTTCCTGTTGCCTAGGTTAGTGGCTTTATCCTGTAAGTTAGCGACCTCGGCTCTGTGGACTTCTTCACGACGATTGAGCTCGTCCTATAGCTTGGCAATTGTCTCAAGCAGACTAGCTCGCTCCTGTGCTCCCTGCGAGTCTCGCTCCTGGTACTCCCATAGAAGGGCCTAGTCCTGATGTCTCCTCTGCTCAAGCTGGGTCACGTACCTATCCTGCTCCAGTAGGTGGATAGCCGAGACGCGAAGGCATCTGTCCTCCTCAGCAAAGATAACTCTACCGGCCGTGAAACTCTGCTCGCTAAGGGTAAGACTGAGGTCGAGGGCCTAGGGAAGTAGACGGAACTCTATCGCCTTCAGGTGCTCGTAGTGGTCCCTCATCACTCTACGAAGTGCCTTGTGTGAGACAGCTCATAATCCCTCCTTGACTATGTCCTCTATAGTCAACTCGATGAAAGCTGGGACAGAAGGTAAGGTAGTGCTAGCTGGGAACTCGACTGAGGTGATAACCGGTCCTTCGATTCCTCCTTCCTGAGCTGACTTCCTAGTGTAGGTGACCTTGACAAGCTCATCAGGGACTCCTAACGTGACAAGAACTCGGCAGAGGGTCTGTGCAAAACCCCCGAGCTCACGTAGGTCAAAGGTAAGCTTGGCGTGGTCCAGAGGTAGCGGTCCTAGAGGCGGCCATTCGATGTTCGTTGCCATCTGCATGTTTTAAGGGACATGTGTTAGCAGGTCAATAAATAGATAAGCCTTGCATAAAACTAAATGCAGGGTCGGTATATAATCGAAAGAAGGGCTGTTCTCGTCCTATTCTATCATCCATTTTTGAGGGTTTTGTCCTAGGGTCAAGTATGGCTCTGATACCAACTGAAATGACGGATTTCCATGAAGGGAAATCTACAGAGTCAAAGTGTATTATGACCATTATAGATCATATTACCCACATTCCAGTCGAATACCACATCCATACAACGATAATATCAGAGTACATAAAGTGCGGAATTACATAAATTATTACATCGCCGCATTGGCGGAATCAAAAGTAGCATTCATTCAGAACAGCTTGAAGATAAGATCACCAAACTCGAGCGTAGGAACGAACCCCTCAACTGTCAAACTCCTCGGAGCTATACTCCTCAGCAGAACCTGTGTGCCAAAATTTATCAGTATGATTTGTACTGGCCACTCCCACCTTATGAGCATTGCTTTGTGGAAGCTGGATGCAAATTGGATATAATCAAAGGAACCTATAGGGCTGGGGTTTCATATGTATTTAGCATAACAAGTATATAATAACAGTTGGTCAAGTTTTTAACACTATTCCCACACACATTCCACCCCATTCTCATCCAGAGCCAGGTTTCGATCCTAGGATCAATATACCACCATCTTCCATATCATCACCATACCATCGCTCAGTCGGCAGGTCAACTCCCTCTCGGCACTGTCTCATGGCCCATAGCCCCTGGCTACGACCGACACTCTCTCACGGGGGAAGAAGAGAAGGACTCATCTCACTATCTAGTTTAAGCAAAACCCAGGAAAGGTCCATAGCCGACAAGTCAGCACATGTATCGATCGATCAACCATACACTCTGCAGAGGTTTTACATAACCACAAGATCTACCTTCTTCGCTGACCATCGTTAACTAGGCTGATTCCGGCCGCTTGCTAGCCTAGGATAGTGCCACACTACTATTCAGCCCTGGTACACCCTGAGTCTAGTCTAGGGTGGCTAAAACTATGAGTCATGAGCTGGGTCCACAAGGTCTCCATGAAGTCTTAGAAGGGTGTGGGGGAAATCCTCCGCGCCCCGTACCTCCTTACACTGTCCGCTATCAACCTAGCAGTAGTGGCAATATCCTACCAAGTTGTCCAGTCGTCCCGCACCATATAGGGTGAGTGGTACGTAAGGCTTCCCGGTGAATCTGAGTACTAGTAAGTCCTTAGGGATGACCAAGCCAGAATGTCTCCATCAGGGTTTCCATTTACCGTGCCACCACAGCACCTCCATCCCGGGCTCCTCCCATCACAGGTTCACACCCAGGACCACCTCATATACCATTTACCCACCACAGGTATCCATTCCAAGGGTGCCTAGGTAGCACCCCATGGTAAGACTTGCCCCAAGCTCGTCATATACTCCAACTTGGTCGACACAACCCTCACCCTCTATGCACCCAAGTCACATACGCAGCACTCTCCCCATAGTCCAGATAACATCAGTTTCCACCATGCATCAATGTAGTTGAAGCGTAGTAGAATTAATAAGCAATGAAATATAGCAGCAAGCGTGTGTCTAGCCTAATAGTAGGGTAAGCAGGGGTAAGGTTGCGTCAAGGTAAAGGCCATCAAGTAAGCATACTACCATGCAAGTCCTATTATAGTGTGAATATAACAATAAAGTAAAGCAATAGCAGCTCTATATTAGCCATGCGTAATAGGTGCTATGAGGTTGGGTGGGATGTGGCACCTTCAGTGAAGTCATCTCCATACTCCTCATGGTACTCTCGGTCCTCGTCCGTCTGGTTCTCTACCGAGTCTGCAAACGATCGCATTATAGTTGCGTTAGCGACGTCTATAGAATAGCACAAAAAGCAATGAAAATTCAAAAGAGCCAAATGCACTCAAACATGGGTTCATTTGTTAGAGCTCGATTTTAGATGAATTTTGGTCCTGGTCTTGTATTTTTCTGAGTTCATATGAATTAGTTATGAATTTTCGAAGTTTAAATCATTTCTGAAAATGGGAAAAGGCTGAATTAATATCGTGCTGACATGTGTCACGCTCCTGTTGGTCCACGTGGCATGTTGGCATCAGTATGACATCATCATGACATCATCATCTCGGTTCTGAGCTGACAGGTGGGGTCCCGCTGACGTCATCATGACATCATCTACGTCATCAGCTACTGACAGGTGGGACCAGAGGCTCTTGGGTCACTGACATGTGGGTCCGGTCTAAGTCAACGTCAAGTCAACGGGCGAGTCAACAGTCAATGGATCACAGTCACTGACAGGTGGTCCCGGTCAATGGTCAATGTTGACCAATTAATGGCCAATACAGGCCGGGCCTCGACTGGGCTGGTTGGGCCTGGATTTGGGCCAGGCTTGGCCCGCCACGTGGCGCACGCTGGTGCGGCCACATCGTCTTACTGGGCCACTAACGGGCCATGATCTATGGGCATAGGTGAGGCGCGGTTCATGGTGAACATGCCTGCGTTGGTCCATAGACCGCAGAGCCGGTCTATGAAGGACTTGGTCCACTTACTCCTTACCAGGGTTTGGTTCACGTGCATGACGTGGTCGTGGTCAGAGCTCGGCGGAGCTGCTCGGGACGTGGTCGGCGAGGTTGTGGTTGGAGCTCGGCGGAGCTGCTCGGGACATGGTCGGTGCTCAGCGGAGCTGCTCGGGACGTGGTCAGCGAGGTTGTGGTCAGAGCTCGGCAAAGCTGCTCGGGGCGTGGTCGGCGAGGTCATGGTCGGTGCTCGGCGGAGCTGCTCGGGATGTGGTCGATGAGGTCGACGAGGGGAAAATCCCCTTTTCTTCCCAGATGAGTCTCCCGCTGGCAGTGAGGTCATCGGTGAGCCCCCGCAGCGACGCTAGCGTCCGATTAGGGTAGGCAATAGCTTCCCCAAGCCTCAGCGAGTGCGACGGTGGGGTCAGGGCAACGGCTAGGGCTTCCTAGGGCTCTGGCCATGGCGAACGGCGGCATGGGTTTGTCGGCGTGCATGGACAGGGCTGCGGTGGTAGCGAGAGCCCAGTTGGAGGAGCGTGTGAGCTCCCCGGTGCTTCTACGACCATGGTGGGCGTGTTGACGGAGCTCCTGGTGCTCCCAATGGCTCTGGCCATGGTGGTGGGGGCAAAACAGAGGCGGTGGCACTCCGACGAGGTGCGGTGCGGCAACGCAGGGCTCCGGTGGGCTTCTTCTTCAGCTAAGGTGAGCGCGGTGTGACTCTCGTCATGGCGGAGCTAGTTGGGATGCCAACATCGCCTTTACTACGATGTAGAAGACGCGGTGGTCTCACCATGGTTGTGCTCTCGGGCATGGTGAGCGTGTCCGTGCATGTGCGCTCCTACTCCAATGTACAACGTCATGGCTGGGGTCCTCCTTTTGGCTGATGGTAGCACGCACGGTGCGTCCTAGGTCTCGGCAAGCATGGCCATGGTGGTCTCCCTAGCTAACCAGTTGGGCTAGGCCGGAGCTCGAAGCTTTAGCAAGGTTTCGATCATGGCGGTGCACGTTCCATTTGGCTAGGGAGGTGGTCTCAGCAAGATGGCTCACCGTAGGGTTCGTGGCGGTAGGATGGTGGTGCAGTGGCGAGGCGAGGCCGTGATGAGGCGATGCAGTGCCATGCTGAGCAGCTACGTTGCTGTAGCTGATTGGGGTGGTGCTCCTGGCTCCGGCGAGGTCCTCCCCACAGCGGCTTCCTTCTCCACCTTGCTTCTCCCTCCTCTCTCTCTCGGCTTGATGTTGTGTGGTGTTGTGCCACTAGCGGTGGCGGTGAATGGGTTGAGGGTTAGGGCTCACGGATGTTGGCTTTTATAGCCAAGCTCCAAGGGCTCCAATGGTGGACGGCGATCGGGCGGTGGTGATGCATGCGGCGCATCCGATGGCTCGCGTGCGGTAGCGTAAGCGTGGCGTAAGGGGGAACAAGGTCATGCGAATTGCGTGACCCTAGGCCCACGCCTACTCTATGGTCAGCTCCCGGTCATGTGGTGGAGGTAGCATGGGGAAGACGACGACGCTGTAGCTGGGCGGCTGATAGAGGGGGCCCATTTGTTAGCTTGTCCTGATGCGGCGGCGTGCGGTACGTGACGGCTGACGGGCGGGTCTGGCTCGTTAGCAGCTTGTGCGCACGCGGGTGGTAGGGTGTAGCTAGGCCGGCTTCGTGGGCCACGTGAGTGAGTGGGAGGGTAGGCGGCTGGCTAGCTAGGCCAATCGAGGCAGGCTGGGCTGAGCTGCTGCCTCCCTCTTCTTTCCTATTTCACTTTTCTTTTTCTTTTTCTTTTTGTACTATGTTACACTTCTTTCATGTATATAAATCAAAGTGTCATATTTCTCCTTTGGTATAATGTCCCATGTTAGTACATTTATTTATAAACAAATATTTGTTAGCTTTTATTAATCAACACAATAACCCAAATAAAATCCAAATCACCATGTTGAATATAATGCAACTTGATGTATGCTATGTGGTAAAATAAATTCAAGGTGATGAGATGAGATACTTGTGCAAGTCATGTAGGTTTAGTTAGATTACGACTAATGCAACACTTAGGGTTAGCTCCTACAAATGTCACTCATCATCACATGGGGTTTTTGAAGAAAAATTTTGTAGTTGGGATTTTTGGTGTGTGGATTTTTTCAGGTTGTTATAGAGTCCACCACTGGAGGTCGGGTGAGGTAGAGCCTATGGCCTTAGGGTCATGTGAGGCAGAGCCTACGGCCTCGGTGTCGGGCAAGGTAGAGCCCTACCCCATAGGTCGGGTGAGGTGGAGCCCGCACCCTTAGGGTTGGGTGAGGTGGATCCCATGGCCTTAGTGTTGGACGAGGTAGAGCCCTCCCCCAGAGGTCAGGCGAGGCAAAGCCTGTGGCCTCTGGGTCGGGCGAGGCAGAGCCCTCACCCAGATGTCGGGCGAGGTGGAGCCCTCACCCAGAGGTTGGGCAAGGCAAAGCCTAAGCACCTATGGGTCAGTTGGAGCTATAGTCGGATGAATTAATATTGATGGTCATTAGCTCCTCCTCTTCGGGTACCCTAGTATTGGTCCCCAACAAAAAGGTTGGGATCAGTTTGACCATGTTTGGACCAAGTAATTGGAGCACAAGCAGAGCAAGGCTTAATCCTCGTCAAGTCATTGATAGTGTCAACTTGGGGCTTAATTAGCTGCTAATGGAGGACTCTAATTGCCATACACCCTTAATAGGGATGGAAGAGTAGACAGAGAAGAGCAACTTTGCCTTAAGCCACTAGGGCCGAATATGCTTCAAATATCTAGAAAAATAGCATCCAAGTTGGCAGTCTCACGCGTGCCAGGTGTTCAATGGATTGACTTCATAGTGTCCATGTGTTGTCCATGCCCCCACCATTGCCAAGCACCGCTGCCATGTGCCCCTACCTCCCTCTCGCATCGATGTAGTGGCAGACGCTCCCTCCTCACTCGCCATGCCCTCCCCTTCCCCTTCCTCGCTTTCCCTCGCTCGCGCTGCTGCTCGCGGCCACGGACGCTGCCATAGCCGCCATGTAGAGCACCACGACAACCCCCACTTCTCAATGCCTTGTCCCTCCACATGAACCACAACCACCACCAGCAGCTCCGCAACCCTCTTCTCTCCCTCACGCACTCCCTATCGAGCCAGCATCACCGTCGCCCACTGCCGCCGAAGCGGCTCTGGCCGCGACCCTTGATTGCCGTGGCCATGGAGGCCACGGCTGCAGCTGGCCAAGCCAAGGGCCAAGCGCGGCCACGACCATGCCCAGCCGGCGCTTCCCCACCGCTGCCGGCCACCGCTCAACAAGACCGACCAGCCCGCCGACCTCCTCTGCTCTGCCCGACGAGGATAAGAAGAGGAGGGACCTCGCGCAAGAATTTGAAGAAAGAGAAGGGCCTATCTACAAAGTTTGTGAATCATGTGAATAGTGACTAGAAGGACTGTTTCGCTGGAATCTGTTTTCATGAAAGTTCGGGGTCCTTGGTGCAAATTTATTTTTCTTTTATGGCTAAAACTTTGGAAAAATCATAATAAATCATAGAAAAATTGTAAAATAGCAAATGAAGACTTTTTGGAATCCTTGAGAGTAGATCTATGCAGTAAAGTCATAATATCATATGTTTAAGTAGAAAGTTGTTACTACACATATTTATATATGATAATTAGGGTTTTCTAGGAATAAATTCATATCTAAAGTTGTGGTGCTCCAATTACTATGGAATATTTAAGGTAGGCTACTTATGCTATGTGTGTAATGTGGTAAAAATTTCATACTCATTGGATGCAGTATGAGTGATCTATTGATTTAACTTGTTTGGTGCTTGATAAATGGTTTATAAATTATTTATGTATGCAAAAATGTGAAATGTGGTTCCTTTGCCTTTGCATGGTGATATTGTGGCCTGAGGAACCCTAACATGGCTCTGTGTTTATGGAAAATGTTGATCTTTAGATTTATCTTGCTCTCACATGTTTTCTTGCATTAGCAATTTGTCTTTTTGTAATAATTAATCTATAAAACCTGAACATGTAACATTTGTACAGTAGTCATGTTTTGTTATCATCTATCTCTCATAAAAATTTGAGATCCAAATAAGATGTTTGCAACATCACCTATAATTAATATATAGGTTTTTATATGTAGAAAAGCTAATGAAAGTTTGTTAGTAGATGCTTGTGTTTATGCCATGTAGTACTTCTAATAATTGCTGCTAGGTAATGTGATTACTTGGTTATAGTTAGGAGTTCCATGGAGCTGCATATATAGCAACAAAATGTTAGTTGTTAACAATATAAATGGTAAATGCATATAGTTGTATCTCGGCTGTTATGGCTGCATGTACAGTTTTATGGTGGTGATATTTTTCTAATGCAAATGATGTTTTCTATAGATATGTTGAATACAAAAGTTATAGATAATTTTATTATCTTGCTTTTCTTAAAATTTCATGATTTTAAGCCTGCTGTTTTAGGAGTTATAGATTTTACAAGTTTGCTATCAGCTTTTATATGTCCTCTAAACAGATCTGAATGATTGTATTGTTTGACTTATTTAAGCATGGAATTATGTCTTGGTGATAATAGGAGAGTTGAAGTGATTTTTATAGTATTTCCAAATTGTTAAAGATCACACCTTTGAGTGGCTTAAATCTACATATATGGTTGTCTCAAGTTTAATGTCAGAATTTGTCCAAATATGTATAGAGATGCCTTCATTGTGTTGTTCAGCCTTGTTGGCTGTGAAATTCTCTTAGGACGATAATAAGAAACTTATAGATAACTTAATAATCTTTCCATAAAGTTAAGAATCATATTTGATGGATGATTAAAACTCTAGTTATGCATTTCTGAAGTTCATATCAGTTTTCTATCCTAGTTTGCGCAGATCTAATTGCTAGTATTTTTCAACCTTGTTAACCTTTGAATCAGCTCTAGGTGTAAATAACAAAGTTTTAGATAATTTCATTAGCTTTCCATAAAGTCTAGGATCACCTTTGTTTGATGAACTCTAGTTATGGTTGAAACAAGTGGCTTCTGTGCTGCTTTCTAGATTCTGTGCATGTACTAAGTTGATTGCATTAGCTTACTCTTGTTTGGCTAAACATGTTTAGTTAATTCTTGATTGATGAATGCTTGGAATAGCTAAACTTAAGTTAACTGGGTGCCATGCTTGACGTGCTTGCTATCTTTTTATAATAGATGGTGTGATGTTTAATTAAACAACTCTGGGTGTTATGCCTTCTTGTGTAACCTTGAGCTTGTTTTGAATGCTTTTATGTGATGCATCCCTTGTGGCCATTGTAATAGAACCGACCAATTTATAAGAGCACAAGTATGAAAGCAATCACCGGAGTGATCAAACTGTCATACTTGAACCCATATAAATCCAGTAGTCAACTGAAACCACGAAGGATTTCAAACCAACTTGCATACAACCAAGATTGCAGTGATTCAACATAACAAGCCACACGTTACATCCATTTCACAAGTAGTTCACATAGTTATTACAACACGAGTTCATAAATAGCAGAAGCAAAGTAGTTTGAGACCCTCACACACAGTTCAAATACAAGCCAGTTCCATAGTCATATCTAGCAAAAGCAACATGATAAGATAGCATAGACGATCATGCCCAATGATCTAGTCTTCATTCCCCACAGGGTGGAGACAATACTTACAGTAGCCGTTATAGAGCATATCATCTGCAACAAGGGGGAATAAACCCTAAGTATGAGAATGTACTCAGCTAGACTTACCTGTCATAAACCAAAAATAAATGACACCAAGGAGTATGCAAGGCTTTATCAGTGGATCTTGCTAGACAACCTTTTTGCATAAAAGCTTGAGTAATCATTATCATTATTCACCTATACTAGCAGTGACTTTTAGCCATTACCTACCATCTATATTAGCACATGTACTAATCAATCACTTGATTAAGTTGCAAACAATAATAACCATATTAGGTATTTCATGGCTCATTATCATTATCATCATCATCATTTAACCATATCTTTAAATTTAGTGAATCTACGATGCCGCTGCTCAGTCAAGTTCTCACTATCTAGGAGAGATGGTGATTCGAATCGATTCCTATCCAGCTGGAGGGGTATTCCTAACACAAACCCTGCTCCCCCCGTCAGGGTCACAATCAATTCACCTTTGGTACAACTCTAGAGTCATGGGTCCGGACAGCACCGCATCCTCAAGGGCAACACTCTGCCAGGAAGTGCAAGAAATTTTAAGCACCTGACCCCTTGGACTCATGCCAATGTCCCCAAGCACATCCTTACTACCTCTAGAATGCGCATGACCCCTTGGTTCCTAGCCTGAGTCGAACTACTAGGCTTCACGGTCAGAATGACTTATCCGGCCAGCTAAGTGTTAGGCTATGTTCAACATGACATGAGGACGTACAGCAAATTGGTCCTTAAACGACATGGACAGGGATAGATCCACACCCAAGACCTCCTTGCCTTGTTGCTTCTTTATCAACATCCCGTCCAGTCTCCATTCATTATTAACACATGGTTATTTCCATGATAGCAAATATAGCCAACCGTGACCAGACATTATCCTAACTTGCAGGTGACAGGAAATCACCTGACTTTTACCGGTCTAAGCAAGGCTAAGCTTTGATTCGCTCCTGGGCCTAAATAGGATTCAGGGTACATTTACTAGACAAGGAATCAATATATATGCAACAAGTGTTTGCATCCAATTCCTATCACTTAATGTATCAACAAATAAAGATACTCAAAGTAACCATTTTCAAAACATAGGAGACTTAGAATGCTCCGGGACTTTCCTTTCAGAAAAGATGAAGGTTGGTGATCGGGACACTCAAGAACTTCTTTGTTGGATCCTTCTTGGGGGCCTGCACCTCCTGCTCCTGAGCTTGCTGTTGTTCCTCCGAGAGTCCTTGCTCGAATTCTAGAAGCGTGACTCTCTCCGGAACACCTATTGCATGCATATGCATAGTATAAGAATCATGCATGCACAAGAGATGGAAGACGATGATGAAATGTGTAGTCATGTATAGATGGACGCATGAAAGACACGATGATACAAGATTAACACTTATTTTACTGAGTAGGTGCATATCTCTTCTAGACAACAAGAACTACACACTCACCAAGCTCTAACAACCTAAGATAAGGTTGTTCATCTTCAGTAAGAGGTCTAGCACCTGCAACTAACAAGTTATGTTAATTAGCCAAGCATCTAAATCATCACATCAACTCATAGCAAGCAAACAAATTATTCACTGCAATCACAGAGTCAAGGCTGCAAACAGCAGCAACTAGTTTTACTCATAACTAGAGTTGTACTAATCCAAAAGACATGCAACAAGACAATCTGGAAAGCTTATGAAATTTTCTACAATTTATATTTAAACCTCTCAACATAATTCTCAAGTTAATAAGGTCAAACAGGCACATTTATCAAATCTGGTCCAGAAATTCTAGAGAGCTACCACTTCTAAAGGCCAACTTTGAACAGGCATAACTCAAAAAACTATTTGGCCAAATGCCATGAAACTTTAACACAAGCTAGTTAAGTGCATTATATACAACTTTGTTAGACAAGATTCCTAGCAAATCTCATCTTCACCAGTTAATTTGCTTATCTCTAAAATCTGTCTAGAAACTCACCGCGAGTGAATTATAGTGAAAATTGTAACACCTCGGGTGTTAGCCTTGTATAACATGAGCATGAGTATCAAGCATTCATAAACACGCATTTACAATTGAAACATTGGATTGAAACATCTGCAACATTTGCTTGTTATCGCATGTTTCTTGAACATATGCTACTTTTCTCATTATTTCATGTCTCCATGTGTATATGCATATGATCATGAGTGTATACATGTAGATGGTTGATATGAGTCACAAAAATATTTTGGCAATACTTAGGTTAGCAAATGGAACATGGTTCATGAATGTCACTTCCCATGATCAAGCCCTTAAGTCATGTTTCTTGTGATTACACTAAATAGCTCTATGAGTGACTAATACATGAAATGATTGTATGACCTTGCAATTAGCCTAAACATGTTTAGAGTATCATTATGAACAACTTTGATATTCATGGTTAGGGGTAATTAGGTCATTAAGCCATGATTTGAAGTGTATCATCATTTAAATGTGACATGTTTGACCAAATTTGAACTAGGTGTTAGAGACCTTGCATGGAGGAGATCACTAAAGCAAAGTTGTAGTCTTTGCTATAAGGAACAACTTTTATTTTTGGGTCATTAACTGATTTAGCTCCTAACATGCTTGAATCAAAAATCAGTAAAATCAACAATTCAAGACTTAACAAAATTTGCTAAGTCCTTGTTCACCGACCGACTGACAGACCGACCTTGGTCATGATTTTACTCCATTTCAGTTGTGAATTTGAGCATGATTCCTTAACCAAAGTTGTAGCTGGTACATAGGACTACACAAGTCGTGTAGATCGTTTGCACTTTAGAGCTTTAGTTTAGCAGATAAATCGTCGTGTAAACTCGCTGTCAGGCTCGGCTTCGAAGTTGACTGTCTAACTGAATCGCTCGGCACAGTGGTCGATCGTCACCAGGACAGAGCCGCCGCGTGGAGGTCGTGATGGCCGCGCGTCACCGTTGCCCTGACCGCACAGGCCACGATGCGCCTGAGCCCGGCGTTATCACCCCAGCACCCGCCCTCTCCTGTCCGCGCCCTCAGTTTCGCATTCCTGGCTCCTCCTTCGCCATCCACTCGCCCGCAGCAGCTGCAGCCTCAGCGCTGAGAGCCCGCCATCACCGTTGAAGGCGCCAGCTCACGCCTAGCTCCTCCATCACCACCGTAGCCCTCCACCGCCACCCTAGCAGCTCACCGCACCCACCCGTGCCCGCTGTTGGTGCTCAGTAAGCTTTAGCCCCGCACACAGCCTTGCCGGAGCTCCGCCGCCAACCCCGTCATCATGGTCACGCCGCCACCGTCCACATCTCGCCACACTAGTTGATGCGCTAGGTTTCCCGTAGCTCGTAGATGCTTGTACGTGCGTTTGATTAAGTCACCGTGGCTTCCACCGGCGTCTCACTGTCGTCCCGCACCTCCGCCCCACCATGGCTGCCGCCGCCGTTGCTAGCACCGACGAGAGGTCCCACCAAGTAGTGCAATAGGTACGCTAGGTCGAGTAGATCACCTTGTGAAGATGTCACCGCCGGCAAGTTCGCCGTCGGCGAGCTCTGGCCGCGCCAGTAGAGTAGCGCCGCCTGCTCTGTTCTTGTCTCAATGACATGTGGGGTCCTCTGTCAGCGGGTCCCACCGGTCAGCGACTCTGTATTTGAAAGCTAGTTCATTTTGATTCCAGATTTTGCATTGTTTTGTGATTTTTATATCTCCAGTTTGGTAGCTTCAAAAATTGTGAAATAAATTTGGTTATGTTCCTTAGGAAGTGTAGTATTTAGGAAAAATATAGTCTTGACACTTACAGTGGAATTTTTGGAAGATTTAAATGGAGATTTGAAATGTGTTTTTGAATGCATGCAAACTTGTTTATTTTTTATCTAGAGTTCCTATGCTCCAAAAATTATGAAATTTTTGTGGTAAGCTATTATTAACATATATGAGCTCTGGTAAAAATTTGAGGATCAGTGCATGTGTAGATTTGTAGTTATAGATTTTTCTTTTATAAATAGTGAATCCTGGTATGAATTTTGATAAATTATTTATGAATCCAAAATTCATGAAATTTGTTGGGGGTAATCCTAGTACCCTAAGGATGCTAAGAAAAATAGGAAATCTATTGCTTGACACTTTGGACTAGGGTTTTCTATTTATGTTATTTTAAGCCTTTATGCTTTGTCTTTTTTGTATAGAATGTTTTACTATATAAAATGGCATGAAACTTTTACAGTAGTCCTTTGATAGCATTAGTAAGGCACTGTAAATTTTTAAGACTTTATGATGCATATTTGATATATGTTTCTTATTTAACCTAAATATCTAAATAAAAAAATAAAGGCATTTAAATAAATAGTTTGGGCTTCACCATTATATTGTCTTGAATGTATTTGGTATGCTTAACTGTAAGTAGGCTTTATGTTGTCAAACTTTGAGTGATTACATGAAGTAGAAGTATTGTTGCTTTAAAATGCAAATTTAAAAGGATTCCGGACAGGTTCCGTAGTTTGATAAGTTGCATGCTAAGAATGATGTTTGCTGTAAAAATGGTTAATAACAAAGTTGTAGATAATTTGATAAGCTTTCCAGAAAGTCTAGGATCACTACATTTGGATTAGTAGAACTCTAGTTATGAGTAAAACAAGTAGCTGCTGTTTTGTGATATAGTAGATGCATTGTGGAAGTAGTTAATTAAATAATCGAGAAGAGATATGCACCTACTCAATAAACATGATGCACTTGTTAACACCATGCTGTTACGAATACTTAAATGAATGCATTCATCATGTGTCATCATGTTATACTTGTACGCATGTATGCATTCGCAATACCTTATGCCATATTCATGCATCTAGGATCGGAGGAAGAAATAACGTTGCTGGAATTCGACGAAGCAGAGGAAGGGGACCAGCAAGAGAATCCTCAAGTCGCAGCTCCCGAAGGCGTGGAGCAGAATCCTGAAGAGCTTCCAGAGTGTCCTGACCACCGCCCCACTTCCTTTCTGCAAGGCAAGCCCCAGAGCATTCTAAGTCTCCCAGTATTTTACAAATGATTACTTGAGTATTTATGCTTGATGCATTAGGTTATAAGAGTTGAATGGAACCACTTGATGCATATAAATTCCTTGTCTAGATATTACACCTTTAACCGGTATAGGTCTAGGATCGAATATATGCTTAGCCATGCTTAGATCGATAGAAATCGGGTGATGTCCTGTCACCTGCGAGATATAGGTGGATACCGGAGCATGGTTGGCTATATTTGCTATCGTGGAACAGAACCATGGGGTAAAAGAAAATCGAGACCGGGCGGGATGTCGATAGAGAAGCAACGTGATATGGAGGTCTTAGGTGTGGATCTATCCTCGTCTGTGTCGATTAAGGACCGTACCGTTGTTGGCGCTTCTAACAAGATTGAACGCATGCCTCTCACTTAGCTGGCCGGATAACTCGTTCCGACCGTGAAGCCGAGTAATTCAACTCAGGCCGGGACCCATTCTGTTGTGCACTCCTTCCGGGGGACGATCAGACTGAGCCCAAGGGTAGGCTAGGCCTGAACATCCTAGCATCTGGTGTCCCAGATTGTGCGGCGTGGTATGGACCCGCGAAATGTGGACCTAAGCTGTACCAAAGGTGACCTAAGGCTGCCTTCGCGCGGTATGCCTAGGTTTGTGTTAGGAATAAATTCCCAACTGGTTGAAATCGATTCGAATCGCCGTCTCTCCCGGATAGTGAGAAACTTGGCTAGTCCCAACATCGTAGTAACTGTGTTATGGAACATGATGGTTCGAATGAATATGAAAGTATAATACCTGCTATGGTTACTATTGTATGCTTTTAAATGATATACCACATGTTTGGCACAGGATAGTTGCTAATCTATAAATGGATAGTTATAATTAACTTGTTAAAGGAATTCGAATTGTACGACTAAGTTAATTGCCTTTATGCAAAATGTTGTCAAGCTATCTCCACTTATACAGCCTTGCATAATCCTTGGAGTCATTTATTTCTGGTTTATGACGGGTAAGTCTAGCTGAGTACCTTCTCGTACTCAGGGTTTTATTTCCCATTATTGCAGATGGCACTGTGTATCATGGTTATTGCAAGAGTTGCTTCTATCCCGCCGTGGATGAGGAGTAAGCCTTAGGCAGGCTTCTTTATTAATCCCTGTCTTTGCTTTTGTGGACCATGATCCTACTTGGCCCTGTATCAAACTATGTTGGAAACTTTATTTTTGACCTTATTTGCTTCCGCTTTATCTATCAAACTCGGTTTGTAATAACTTTTAGTCATACTCTGATGATGAAAAGTATCTGTGAACTTTATGTAATATGTGGCATGTATGTTGAATCATGTACAATCTTGGTTGTTGTAAATCGTTTATCGAGACCCGTCGTGGTACTCGACGGACTATCGGGTTTATATGGGTTCAAGTATGACAGTGCGACCGCTTGCGGGCTGCCATTGTACTTGTACTCTTATAAATTGGTTGGTTCTGCGACAACTGGCATCAGAGCAAGATTCAACGTTAATTGTCACATGTGTATTTAAAACAAAAGTTTTTGTTTCCAAAAACCCTTCTCTAGCAACTAATAGTTATATTATAGTATTTGAAATCTAAAGTGTGCCAATTATCACTTTCCTTATGCCCAAATTAAGGACTATTAGGTGGCTATTTAAGTGCTAACATGGGGGTTTTCACTTCGTCATCCATACGGCATGCTATTGTATGGATGTCATTCCCTTGAGTGGTAATGTATGGATCAATTGCCTCTACGCCAAGGTAAGATGATAAGTGGCATGACCGCAAGATGTGAGCGTGCGGTCGGGGAGAGATAGTTTTGGTATGGCTATGTATGCATGCTTGCATGTGTATATGGTACATATTTAATTGTGGGTTCAAATTATTGTCAGGTAGATTGATACGGAAGTATATGTATGGGTATACATATATGGAAGTATTTACAATTACATTCTGCATATTTCATTATGGGTTTAGGGCTGAAATGAAATTTTATGCAGGTACACTAACAACGAAACATGTAGCTCGACTAGTTACGATATATATGAGAGAATGTGTGTATGCCACCGTGTCTACCATTAGAAACAAATTTTTCCTAAGTTTGTGAGGATGTACGGAACAAGCATGTATCATGATAATTACCATTCCCATAATTAAATTGTTCCTCCCTTTATAAAATTCTTACTCTGATATGTAACTCTTCTCCATTATGGCCTAGTCTCTCACCAAGTGGTACATGTTAATGGTGTAGATGGCATGCACAAAGCAGACCGCTCACAAGTCCACCGGAGGTAGAGCTCCCCGCCGTTAGCTTGCTCCACGTACCCGTCAACGTCACACGTTTCTTGGAGAGTTTGGGATGCCTACACTCTTGTGGAGAGTGCTCAGCTATGTAGGCTATCCTGATGGAATGGAGCCCCGCTACTTCTGGGCGAATGAGCAGTTGGGGGAGGGTCTCTTGGTTACTGTGGAGGTCGTTGTTTGTCCCCGAGGTGACGGTTCTAAGTGGATAGGTTGGTGTTATGAGTCAACTGGCAGGACTACTGAAGAAGCAGCTGGCAAGGCAGCCTTTGGGATACTGAGGGATATCATGGATTGCTTTCCTCAGGAGCTGGCAGCCGCTTTGGTTGGAGTCTTTCCAAGGGGCAACCCTCCACTGACTCATGGCAGCAGGCAAGAGGAAGATCCTTGGAGATTGGTGTAGCAGAAGGGCAGAACAGTGATAACCCTACCATGAGCGCCATGTTCGCAATGATGAAGGTGTTAGATGGAGTAGAAGGTAGCCTAAGACGTGTGTCTGGTGCTCTTGGTCATGCCCGCGAGGACCGACGTCAGCTTCAGAGGGAGCACGACGTCGACATTGAGAGGCTCAATGCAGAGATGGCTCAGTTAACTCACCAGAGAAATGTAGCTTGGTCCACAGAAGATGTTCTGAGAGCTCGACAGTTTGAGCTGGAGCAGCAGCTGGCCAATGCGGAAGAGTACAACGACAACCTACATGAGGAGGTTCATCAGCTGAATAACCAGCTCCACCCTTATGTTCCGCCTAGAGCCGCAGAGATGGATCAAGAGGATGGTCCAGATATGGAAGAAGATGATGATGAGGAGCCTGAGGAAGGAGATGATCCTATCTCTGACCTCGATAGTGATCATGACTAGGATTAGATCGTGTAGTACTTAGTATAAGTACTTAATGTATCACCTTTATTCATGTAATGGACCTATAGTTCAAATTTGGTATTGGTAATCCGACTATCATATAATATTGTTAATCACACGACTATCGCACGTTTGGTTAAACATCAATGCAATTCCAGTCCTTTGTTGGTGATCACGATTTAAATTTGCATGCATTATGAGCATGATAAGTGGTCAAATTGGGGATGTCATGTTACGAGAATGAATTGTTATGCCTCTGTTTTTATTGTGAATTTGAGAATTTTCTCCAGTAATTTCAGTTTGGCATGATTATGATTCATCTGCAATCTCTTGACATCAACCAATAATCGCTTATTGTTGCAACTTCGCAGATAACACGCACCCATGCTAGAGCTGGTGGTAGCCAGGATGGCAATAATGATGACTTACCACCACCGCCGCTGCCATCCGCTCAGGAGTTCTTTACCTAGTACTTGGGGAGCCAAAGGACAATGGAAGAAGCTCTGCGCCTCATCACGCAAAACACCGCTCGTGGCCACCCACATCAACCAGGGGCTAAGCCAAATCAGCACAGTACATTCAAGGAATTTCTAGATACGAAGCCTCCAATCTTTAAGGTGGCTGAGGAACCACTGCAGGCTGACGAGTGGCTCAACACCATTGAGCAAAAATTTCGTCTACTGAGGGTCACAGAGCATCTGAAAGCTGAGTATGCTTCTCATCAGCTGCAAGGACCAGCAGGAATCTAGTGGACACATTTCATGTCGTCTCTACCTGCTAATGCGCGAGTGACCTGGGAATAGTTCAAGCTAGCTTTTAGGGGACATCATATTCCCCCGGGCCTAATGCGCATGAAAGCGGCTGAATTTATGAGGCTCACTCAAGGAACAAAGACTCTCACAGAATATATGCACGCATTCAACAACCTGTCCAAATATGCTCCAGGTTTTGTGGATACTAAAGAGAAAAAGATAGAGAGTTTCAAGCGGGGTCTGGGTACCAAACTGATGAAGACCATGGCCAATTCTAGGTGTGCCATGTACAATGAGTTTATTAGTGATGCCTTGACCCAAGAAAACCACAATAACATGCATGCCGTTGCTAAGGGTCACAAGAGGGCATATGAGGCAGGTGCCTTAGGATCTTCACAGTCAAAAGCGCCTATCACAGCTAGGCCACAATTCTGTCCACCTGCACCCAAGTTTAGGCCTCCACCACCTAAAGCTCAGAATAACAGGCCACAAAAACCATTTCGTAAGGCATTCACTATTGCCTTACTAAAAGGGACTGGCAGTCAGGGAAGCTCCATAGGACCCAGGAATAATCAGCCATGTTTCAACTGCAACCAAATGGGTCATTGGGCCAAGGAATGCCCCACCCCAAGAAGAATGGCAACCTAAATCAGAACAATCAAAGGCAGGCGAACGCAAGGGCACGTCCGGGATACGTGCATTATACCGCTGTTGAGGAAGTGCCCGCTGGAGAAGTTGTCACGGCTGGTATGTTTCTCGTCAACAAGCATCCCACTGTTGTTTTATTTGATTTGGGAGCTTCTCATTCATTTATGAGTCAAGCATTTGCATCTAGACATGATCAAGAAATAATTGAAGTAAGCAAAGGGGGTTATAATATAAGTTCAGTAGGGGGTACTATTTCTACCAAAAAGATAGTAAAAAATGTGCTCATCTCTATACAAGGGAGGGAGTACACAACGGATTTGATAATATTGCCCGGGTTATCGATAAGTGTAATATTAGGCATGAATTGGATGAAGGATCATGGTGTTCTTATTGACACTAGCACCCATACTATTATGTTGAGAGAACCCATGGGAGGGAATGCTTTTCTAGTACCACTCTCCCGCAATTTTGAACTCCAACATTTAGCTTGTGCTATCCAAACCACCACAGTTTGTGATATCCCAGTGGTTTGTGAGTTTCCGTATGTATTTCTAGAGGAATTACCAGGTCTACCACCGGATAGGGACGTGGAATTTAAGATCGAGTTAGTGCTAGGTACGGCACCCATATCAAGAAGGCCCTATAGAATGCCACCCAATGAGCTAGCAGAACTTAAAATTCAATTACAAGATCTATTGGACAAGGGTCTTATCCAACCTAGCTCATCTCCATGGGGATGTCCAGCCTTGTTTGTGAAAAAGAAGGACAAGTCACTGAGAATGTGTGTAGATTACAGACCACTCAATGTTGTGACCATCAAGAACAAATATCCGTTGCCTCGCATCGACATCTTGTTCGATCAGCTAGCGAAGGCAAAGGTATTCTCCAAAATTGACTTGAGATCGGGCTACCATCAGATAAAGATCAGACCGGAGGATATACCTAAAACTGCTTTCTCTACTAGGTACAGCTTATATGAGTATTTGGTTATGTCTTTCGAACTAACAAATGCTCCAGCCTACTTCATGTACCTGATGAACTCGGTATTCATGCCCGAACTTGACAAGTTCGTGGTCGTGTTTATCGATGATATATTGATTTATTCAGAAAATGAGTCAGATCATGAAGAGCATCTTTGGATTGTTTTATCCAGATTGAGGGAGCATAAGCTATATGTGAAATTTAGCAAGTGTGAATGTTGGTTGAGCAAAGTACCTTTCTTAGGTCACATCTTATCAAGAGATGGAATTTCTATAGACCCATCAAAAGTACAAGAGGTCATGGATTGGAAAGCCCCAACTTCGGTTCATGAAGTTCAGAGTTTTCTAGGGTTAGCAGGATATTATCGTCGGTTCATTCCAGATTTCTCAAAGATAGCTAAGCCTATGACTAGACTACTTCAGAAAGATGAGAAGTACAAATGGACACCAGAATGTGAAGCAGCTTTTCACACCCTTAGAACTTTATTGACTACAGCACCTGTGCTAGCACAACCAGACATTGAAAAGCCTTTCGATGTATTTTGTGATGCATCGGGAATAGGTTTGGGATGTGTGCTTATGCAAGAAGGAAGAGTAATTGCATATGCTTCTCGGCAATTGAGAAAGCATGAAGTCAACTACCCTACACATGATTTAGAACTTGCAGCAGTTGTTCATGCATTAAAGATATGGAGACATTATTTGTTGGGCAATGTATGTCATATATATACTGACCACAAAAGTCTCAAGTATATCTTTACCCAACCAGAGCTGAACATGAGACAAAGAAGATGGTTAGAGTTAATTAAGGACTACAATTTAGAAGTACATTACCATCCAGGTAAAGCTAATGTAGTAGCAGATGCACTCAGTCGAAAGTCTCATTGCAACACTACAGAAGCATTGCTGGAAGATGGATTCAATTTGTTGCATCCTGTTGTACTACACAATATCATGATCAGTTGTTCACTTGAGAGCAAAATCATAGAGCTACAGCAGACAGATGTAGGAATAAGTCACATCAAGAGAAAAATGCAAGAGCAAGAAACCAAGCATTTCAGATTGGACGAAAGAGGTGTATTATGGTTTGAGGACCGACTTGTGGTACCAAAAGACCGTGAGCTGAGGAATCAAATTTTAGATGAAGCTCACTCATCCAAATTGTCTATCCATCCGGGTAGTAGTAAGATGTATCAAGATTTGAAAACCCGTTTTTGGTGGACTAAGATGAAGAAAGAGATCGCAGCCTATGTCGCTAGGTGCGATAACTACAGTAGAGTAAAAGCTGTTCATATGAAATCCACCGGATTACTTCAGCCAATGCCTATTCCAGGTTGGAAATGGGAGGAAATCAGCATGGACTTTATCACAGGCCTTCCAATGACACCACAAGGTCATGATTCAATATGGGTTATTATTGATCGTCTCACCAAGCCAGCACACTTTATACCCTTGAACACACGGTATATAGTTGGGAAATACGCGGAGATATATGTTTCCCAGATCGTGAGACTGCATGGAGTACGTAGAACTATAATCTTAGATCGAGGACCACAGTTCATAGCTCATTTCTGGGAGCACTTACACTAGGCTTTGGGAACTAAGCTAATCAGAAGTTCGGCATACCATCCGCAAACTTTAGGACAGATGGAGCGAGTGAACCAAATCCTAGAAGATTTGCTTAGAGCTTGTGTTATATCTTCAAAAGGTTCATGGGAGAAATGGTTACCTTTAGCTGAGTTCTCCTATAACAACAGTTATCAAGCGAGTATCAAAATGGCTCCATTTGAAGCATTGTATGGCAGAAAATGTAGAACTCCATTGAACTGGATTGAGCCCAGTGAAAGGAGATACTTTGGTATTGACTTTGTCAATGAAGCCAAAGAGCAAGTACGTATCATCCAACAACATATGAAGGCAGCTCAATCGAGACAAAAGAGTTATGCCGATAGAAGAAGACTACTGACTTTTGAAGTGGGTGACTATGTATACTTGAGAGTATCACCCATGAAAGGTGTGAAGAGATTTGGGATGAAAAAGAAGCTTTCACCTAGATATGTAGGGCCATACAAGATTTTGGAACGAAAAGGAAATGTTGCATATAAATTACAACTTCCACCAGAGATGAGTGCAATATTTGAAGTGTTCCATGTTTCTCAGTTGAAGAAATGTCTTCGAGTACCTTAAGAAGCTATTGCACCCACCAACGTGCAGCTTCAATCGAATTTGACCTACGAAGAAAAGCCAATTCGAGTATTAGAGGAGATGGAAAGAGTAACCCGGAGTAAGATTATTAAGTTCTATAAGGTGGTGTGGAACAATCATAGTGAACAAGATGCTACGTGGGAAAGAGATGATTATTTACGAGAAGTTTATCCTGCCTTTTTCCAAGAATGGTAGGTCTTGCAAATCTCGGGACAAGATTTTTATAAGGGGGAGGGGCTGTAACACCTCGGGTGTTAGCCTTGCATAACTTGACTTGCATAACATGAGCATGAGCATCAAGCATTCATAAACACGCATTTACAATTGAAACATTGGATTGAAACATCTGCAACATTTGCTTGTTATCGCATGTTTCTTGAACATATGCTACTTTTCTCATTATTTCATGTCTCCATGTGTATATGCATATGATCATGAGTGTATACATGTAGATGGTTGATATGAGTCACAAAAATATTTTGGCAATACTTAGGTTAGCAAATGGAACATGGTTCACGAATGTCACTTCCCATGATCAAGCCCTTAAGTCATGTTTCTTGTGATTACACTAAATAGCTCTATGAGTGACTAATACATGAAATGATTGTATGACCTTGCAATTAGCCTAAACATGTTTAGAGTATCATTATGAACAACTTTGATATTCATGGTTAGGGGTAATTAGGTCATTAAGCCATGATTTGAAGTGTATCATCATTTAAATGTGACATGTTTGACCAAATTTGAACTAGGTGTTAGAGACCTTGCATGGAGGAGATCACTAAAGCAAAGTTGTAGTATTTGCTATAAGGAACAACTTTTATTTTTGAATCATTAACTGATTCAGCTCCTAACATGCTTGAATTGAGATCACAAAAATCAGTAAAATCAACAATTTAAGACTTAACAAAATTTGCTAAGTCCTTGTTCACCGACCGACTGACAGACCGACCTTGGTCATGATTTTACTCCGTTTCAGTTGCGAATTTGAGCATGATTCCTTAACCAAAGTTGTAGCTGGTACATAGGACTACACAAGTCATGTAGATCATTTATACTTTGGAGCTTCGGTTTAGCAGATAAATCGTCGTGTAAACTCGCTGTCAGGCTCAGCTTCGGAGTTGACTGTCTAATTGAATCGCTCGGCACAGTGGCCGACCGTTGCTAGGACAGAGCCACCGCGTGGAGGTCACGATGGCCGCGCGTCGCCGTTGCCCTGACGGCACAGGCCACGACGCGCCTGAGCCTGGCGTTATCACCCCAGCACCCGCCCGCTCCTATCCGCGCCCTCAGTTTCACATTCTCGGCTCCTCCTTCACAGTCCACTCGCCCGCAGCAGCTGCAGCCTTAGCGCTGAGAGCCCGCCATCACCGTTGAAGGCGCCAGCTCGCGCCTAGCTCCTCCATCACCATCGCAGCCCTCCACCGCCACCCCAGCAGCTCACCGCACCCACCCGTGCCTGCTGCCGGTGCTCGGTAAGCTTCAGCCCCGCACACAGCCTCGCCAGAGCTCCGCCGCCAACCCCGTCGTCGTGGTCACGCCGCCACCGTCCACATCTCGCCACGCTAGTTGATGGGCTAGGTTTCTCGTAGCCCATAGATGCTTGTACGTGCATTTGATTGAGTCGCTGTGGCTTCCACCGGTGTCTCACCGTCGTCCCGCACCTCCGCCCCGCCATGGCCGCTGCCGCCGTTGCTAGCACCGACGAGAGGTCCCACCAAGTAGTGCAATAGGTGCGCTAGGTCGAGTAGATCACCGTGTGAAGATGTCACCGCCGGCAAGTTCGCCGTCGGCGAGCTCTGGCCGCGCTAGTAGAGTAGCGCCACCTGCTCTGTTCTTGTCTCGATGACATGTGGGGTCCTCTATCAGCGGGTCCCACCAGTCAGCGACTCTGTATTTGAAAGCTAGATCATTTTGATTCCAGATTTTGCATTGTTTTGTGATTTTTATATCTCTAGTTTGGTAGCTTCAAAAATTGTGAAATAAATTTGGTTATGTTCCTTAGGAAGTGTAGTATTTCGGAAAAATATAGTCTTGACACTTACAGTGGAATTTTTGGAAGATTTAAATGGAGATTTGAAATGTGTTTTTGAATGCATGCAAACTTGTTTATTTTATATCTAGAGTTCATGTGCTCCAAAAATTATGAAATTTTTGTGGTAAGCTATTCTTAACATATATGAGCTCTGGTAAAAATTTGAGGATCAGTGCATGTGTAGATTTGTAGTTATAGATTTTTCTTTTATAAATAGTGAATCCTAGTATGAATTTTTATAAATTATTTATGAATCCAAAATTCATGAAATTTGTTGGGGGTAATCCTAGTACCCTAAGGATGCTAAGAAAAATAGGAAATCTGTTGCTTGACACTTTTCACTAGGGTTTTCTATTTATGTTATTTTAAGCCTTTATGCTTTGTCTTTTTTGTATAGAATGTTTTACTACATAAAATGGCATGAAACTTTTACAGTAGTCCTTTCATAGCATTAGTAAGGCACTGTAAATTTTTAAGAATTTATGATCCACATTTGATATATGTTTATTATTTAACCTAAATATCTAAATAAAATAATAAAGGCATTTAAATAACTAGTTTGGGCTTCACCATTATATTGTCTTGAATGTATTTGGTATGCTTAACTATTGGTAGGCTTTATGTTGTCAAACTTTGAGTGATTACATGAAGTAGAAGTATTGTTGCTTTAAAATGCAAATTTAAAAGGATTCTGGACAGGTTCTGTAGTTTGATAAGTTGCATGCTAAGAATGATGTTTGCTGTAAAAATGGTTAATAACAAAGTTGTAGATAATTTGATAAGCTTTCCAGAAAGTCTAAGATCACTGCATTTGGATTAGTAGAACTCCAGTTATGAGTAAAACAAGTAGCTGCTATTTTGTGATATAGTAGATGCATTGTGGAAGTAGTTAATTAAATAATCGAGAAGAGATACGCACCTACTCAATAAACATGATGCACTTGTTAACACCATGCTGTTACGAATACTTATATGAATGCATTCATCATGTGTCATCATGTTATACTTGTACGCATGTATGCATTCGCAATACCTTATGCCATATTCATGCATCTAGGATTGGAGGAAGAAATAACGTTGCTGGAATTCGACGAAGCAGAGGAAGGGGACCAGCAGGAGAATCCTCAAGTCGCAGCTCCCGAAGGCGTGGAGCAGAATCCTGAAGAGCTTCCAGAGTGTCCTGACCACCGCCCCACTTCCTTTCTGCGAGCCAAGCCCCGGAGCATTCTAAGTCTCCTAGTATTTTACAAATGATTACTTGAGTATTTATGATTGATGCATTAGGTTATAAGAGTTGAATGGAACCACTTGATGCATATAAATTCCTTGTCCAGATATTACACCTTTAACTGGTATAGGTCTAGGATCAAATATATGCTTAGCCATGCTTAGACTGGTAGAAGTTGGGTGATGTCCTGTCACCTGCGAGATATAGGTGGATACCGGAGCACGGTTGGCTATATTTGCTATCGTGGAACAGAACCATGGGGTAAAAGAAAATCGAGACCGGGCGGGATGTCGATAGAGAAGCAACGAGACATGGAGGTCTTGGGTGTGGATCTATCCCCGTCTGTGTCGATTAAGGACCGTACCGTTGTTGGCGCTTCTGACAAGATTGAACGCATGCCTCTCACTTAGCTGGCCGGATAACTCATTCCGACCGTGAAGCCGAGTAATTCAACTTAGGGCGGGACCTGTTTTGTTGTGCGCTCCTTCCGAGGGACGATCAGACTGAGCCTAAGGGCAGGCTAGGCCTAAACGTCCTAGCATCTGGTGTCCCAGATTGTGTGGCGCGATACGGACCCGTGAAATGTGGACCTGAGTTGTACCAAAGGTGACCTAAGGCTGCCTTCGCATGATATGCCTGGGTTTGTGTTAGGAATAAATTCCCAGCTGGTTGAAATCGATTCGAATCGCCGTCTCTCCCGGATAGTGAGAAACTTGGCTAGTCCCAACATCGTAGTAACTGTGTTATGGAACATGATGGTTCGAATGAATATGGAAGTACAATACCTGCTATGGTTACTATTGTATGCTTTTAAATGATATACCACATGTTTGGCATAGGATAGTTGCTAATCTAGAAATGGATAGTTATAATTAACTTGTTAAAGGAATTCGAATTGTATGACTAAGTTAATTGCCTTTATGCAAAATGTTGTCAAGCTATCTCCACTTATACAGCCTTGCATAATCCTTGGAGTCATTTATTTCTGGTTTATGATGGGTAAGTCTAGCTAAGTACCTTCTCGTACTCAGGGTTTTATTTCCCATTGTTGCAGATGGCACTGTGTATCATGGTTATTGCAAGAGTTGCTTCTATCCCGCCGTGGATGAGGAGTAAGCCTTGGGTAGGCTTCTTTATTAATCCCTGTCTTTGCTTTTGTGGACCGTGATCCTACTTGGCCCTGTATCAAACTATGTTGGAAACTTTATTTTCGACCTTATTTGCTTCCGCTTTATCTATCAAACTCGATTTGTAATAACTTTTAGTCGTACTCTGATGATGAAAAGTATCTGTGAACTTTATGTAATATGTGGCATGTATGTTGAATCATGTATGATCTTGATTGTTGTAAATCGTTTATCGAGACCCGTCGTGGTACTCGACGGACTACTGGGTTTATATGGGTTCAAGTATGACAGTGCGACCGCTTGCGGGCTGCCATTGTACTTGTACTCTTATAAATTGGTCGGTTCTGCGACAAAAATAATATTTCATTACATACAAGAATAGTACTAAGAGCACTACCAATATTACCAATAGTTAACATACATCAAATGAACACTAGAAAACACAGTGGCCATTCCTAAAAAACTTCCTTTTATGCCTTTATTAATTTATTTAGATACTTAGGTTAAATAATAAACACCTAGGGAAAGTGTATAGAAACTTCCACAAAAATTATAGTAGCTTATACATGTCCCTAATAGACTACTGTATAAATTTCACATCATTTGAACAATCATAACATCCTACACAAACATGACAAGCCAGCAGGGCTTAAAATACCATAAATAGAAAACCCTAGTGAAAAGTGTCAAACAATAGAAGAAATATTTTTCTTAGCATCCTTAAGGTATCAGGACAACTTCCAATAAATTTCATGAGCATTGGATTCATAGATTAATTATTAAAATTCACACAAGGATCACCTAATTATAAAAGGGAAATTAATAACTCAAAAACTATTCATGCAATGACTCTCAAATTTTTACTCGAGCTTCTACTCATCAAGAGCAGCTCACCATACAAATTTCATAATTTTTGGAGCACTGGAACTCTAGATATGAATTAAAAAAGTTTACATTCATTTAAAAACACATTTTAAGTTGCAATTTAATTCTTCTAGAAACTTTACTACAGCTGTTCATGTTATATTTTTAGTAAATACTACACTTCATAAGGAACACAACAAAATTTGGTTCACCAAAATTGGATCTCTAAAACTCCACTTATGATTTTCTAAATATGCATGCAAATCTGGAAATAAATGAACTTTCTTTTTCACTTCACAGTCACTGACGCTCGGGACCCACAGGTCAGTGGACCCCGTTGGTCAGTCTAACTAGAGCAGGGGACGTCGTTGACTGTGAAGAATCTCGACGATGGTGAGGTCGCCGGTGATGAGGAGGGTACCACCGTATTCGCCTCGACATCCCGCATTGAGTGACCTCCTAAACCTAAACTCTACCGGCCTCTAGGTGTGTCGGCCATGGCTACGGTGGCTCGGCCATGGCACACGGCGGTGCTCCGATGAACCTCGGCTCTAGATGCCTGGCTAAGGTGTGCATAGGCTTCCTGGGACCATGTAGGACCTCCCTACGCTACTGCTACCGGCTGCGGTGAAGTGGTCGAGCATGGCCGTGTGAGGCCACTAGCGGCGGCCATGGCGTGGTGGTGCACGGCCATGTTCTGGATCGGCCGGACTAGCATTGTTGCTAGTGTCTTCACCAGAGCATCTACACATGATGGAGAAGACGAGCTGAGAGCTAGGGAAGGAGGAGAGGTGTAGTGATGTGCTGGCCACGGCGGACCGCGAGCACGGCGGTGCTCCAGTGAGATTTGGCCAGGGCAGAGTTAGCAATGTCGCTCACCTAGGGTTTGGCTGGCTCAGTGAGAACATCACCGAGGTCTGTGAGGTGCTAGCGGAGCTATGGTTGGAGTGGTGCTGGTTATGGTGCAGCGGTGTGCTAGCGCGACCTCGACGGAGCTCCACGGCGTCGCTGCGGCTCGTTCTCTCCACGGTGAGGGTGAACGCGAGCAGGGCGAGGCAAGGAAATGCAAATGAAAGCGGCGCTTGGTCCAGAGGATGCATGGGGTTGAGGTGTACATGATGGCTAGACTTGTGGGGGCAGCGCTAGTGTACGGCTGCCAGTTGGTGAGCTCGGCCCGATGCCAGTCGGCCCTGTCGACCTAAACCCGAACGCCATTAGAACCGGCACCGAGTGATTGTCAGTGCGAATTACTGATGTTCAAACTCCTAAACCATGAAGCACTAATGCAAACCATCTAAACCAAAGTTGTAGACCTACATACCATATACAACTTCCATTAAAGGATCAAGTTCTAATTCCCAACGGTTTGCTAGTAAAATTGTCCCAAAGTTGAGCCGATGAAACTAGAAATCATAAAAAGACTTATAAAATTTTCTAAGTGCTGAATCAGCACCCAAATCTGCCTTGTGGGCCATGTTTGGGGCTGTTCCACACATTTTCATGACTTGTACTCTAAACAAAGTTTGTTCCATATATAATTTCCTACAACTTTGCTTTAGGTTTCTCAGCCATGCAAAGCTTCTAACATGCAGTTCAAAAATGGTCAAACAAGTTGGTTCCCTAGGTCAAACTAAACTCAACATGACTTAGCGGCTTAATTAGGTGAAGTAACCTTCATGAACAATGTTCCACTATGTACCCTAAGTGTAGTTAAGGTGTTTTAGGTGATAATTAACCACACCACACATTGATCACACCAAAATCAAGCATCACATACATTGAAACAAGGAAAAACAAGTGAATTACTACTTTTGTTTCAAAGCCATGTTTCATATGGTTCATGAGTTTGTTGCATAGTACTAACTAACCATGTTTCACTAAAGTATGTGACATGTTTCAAGAGTGAGTTGCACATGTTGCACTTGAGTGTTGCACACTATCCATTTCATAAAACAAACACACATGGAAAATAAACATATGTTGCAATGTTTCAAAAGCATGTTCCAAACCATCTAAGCTCATGAATGGATGAATGATGCTCATGTTTATGAAATGCAAGTGCAAATGTGGAAGCCAAACACCAGGGGTGTTACAACCCTCCCCCTTATAAAAATCTCGTCCTAAGATTTGAAAAGCGTACCATTTTGAATAAAAGGTAAGGTATACATCCTTCAAATAATCTTCCCGTTCCCATGTTGCATCGATCTCACTACCCTGATTACGCCACATATCCTTGTAAACTTGACCACACGGTTCTAGGTTACTCTCTCTGTTATCAATAACCTGCACTGGTCTTTCTTCATAGGATAGATCTGATGTCAACTTGATATTTCTGAGTGAAACTCTTTCTTTGGGAACGCGGAGACATTTCTTCACTTGGGAGACATGAAAAAAATTGAAGATAGCACTCATCTCATAAGGTAGCTCTATCTTGTAGGCTACTTGCTCACTCTTCTTCAAGATCAGGTATGGGCCTACATATCTAGTGCAAGCGTCCTCTTTACTCTAAATCGATGCACACCTTTCATCGATGATACTTTCAGATAAACGTGATCACCCACTTCAAACTCAATGGGCTTCCTTCTCTTATCCATATAGCTTTTCTACCTAGCTTGAGCGGCTTATATGTTTCTGGATATTACGGACTTGTTGTTCAGCCTCTTCGACGAAATCAATGTCGTAGTATCTCCTTTCTCTAGATTCAACCCAGTTCAAAGGAGTTCTACACTTACGGCCATTCAACACTTCGAACGGAGCCATCTTGATACTCTCTTGATAACTATTATTATAAGAAAAATTCAGCCAAGGGTAACCACTTATCCCATGAACCATTGGAAGATATGACACAAGCTCTTAACATGTCTTCCAATATTTGATTCACCCGCTCTGTCTGTCCGGAGGTTTGTGGATGATAAGCAGAACTTCTGACTAAGTTGGTGCCTAACATCTTATGCAAATGTTCCCAAAAATGAGCAGTGAACTGAGGTCCTCTGTCAGATACAATGGTTCTAGGAACACCATTGAGACATACTATCTGATTAAAATATAACTCAGCATAGTCACTTGGTTGATAGTCAGTTCCAACTGGTATGAAATGAGCAGACTTCGTTAAACAATCCACTATTACCCATATAGAATTAAAATTCTTTTGGAGTAGGGGAAAGTCCAACGATGAAATCCATACTAATCTCTTCCCATTTCCATCCTGGTATAGACAATGGTTGAAGAAGTCCAGTAGGCTTCACGTGAATTGCTTTGACTCTACAACAATTGTAATACCTTGCAACATAAGCTGTGATTTCTTTCTTCATCTTGGTCCACCAAAATCGAGGTTCCAAGTCTTGATACATTTTGCTACTTCCCGGGTGGATAGATAACTTAGATGAGTGAGCTTCCTCTAAAATTTGGTTTCTAAGCTCTTTGTCCTTTGGTACTACAAGTCTATCCTTAAACCATAGAACACCCTTCTCATCAACTCGGAAGTGTTTTGTTTCTTGCTCTTTCATCTTCCTTTTTATGTGGAACACACCCACATCAGTTTTCTGAAGCTCGATGATTTTGCTTTCTAGTGAGCAACTAAGAGTAATACTGTGCAATACAGCAGGGTGCAACAGATGTGCCAAATGATAATCTGCTTCCAAGAGAGAATTACAATGAGATTTTCTACTCAAAGTGTCGACAACAACATTTGCTTTACCCGGATGATAATGGACTTCTAAATTATAATCTTGAATCAATTTTAGCCCTCTTCTCTGTCTCATGCTCAATTCTGGTTGAGTGAAGATATACTTGAGACTTTTATGATCGGTACAGATATGACACACGTTACCGAGCAGGTAATGCCTCCAAATCTTCAAGGCATGAACAACAACAGCTAATTCTAGATCATGAGTTGGATAATTAGCTTCATGCTTTCCTAGCTGACGCGATGCATAAGCAACAACCCAACCTTCCTGCATAAGGACGCATCCTAAACTAGCACCCGATGCATCACAAAACACATCAAAAGGTTTCTCGATATCAGGTTATGCCAAAATAGGAGCTGAGATTAACAAATTATGCAGTGCAAAAAGCAATCTCACACTCTAGAGTCCAAAGAAACTTTACATCTTTTTGAAGCAACCTGGTCATAGGCTTGGCTATCTTAGAGAAATCCAGAATGAAGCGACGATAATAGCCAACCAAACCAAGGAAATTTCTAACCTCATGCACTAAAGTTGGTGCTTTCCACTCCAATACTTATTGCACCTTAGACAGATCAACCAAAGTTCCTTCATCAGACAACACATGACCTAAGAAAGGTACTTTCTTAAGCCAAAACTCACATTTACTGAACTTGGTATAAAGCTTATGTTCTTATAGCCTGGATAAAACAACTCTCAGATGCTCAACATGTTCTTCTACCATCTCAGAATAAATCAAGATATCATCGATGAACACAACCACAAACTTGTCAAGTTCAGGCATGAACACCGAGTTCATCAAGTACACGAAGTAGGCAGGAGCATTGGTCAATCCAATGGACACGACTAACTACTCATAAAGGCCATACCTAGTGGGAAAAGTTGTCTTAGGTACACCTCTCGGCCAAATCTTGATTTGGTGGTAACCTAACCTCAAATCAATCTTGGAGAACACATTTGCTTTAGACAACTGATCAAACAAAATGTCAATGCGGGGCAATGGGTACTTGTTCTTGATTGTCATGGCATTGAGTGGATGATAATCCACACACATGCACAGTGACTTGTCCTTCTTTTCCATGAATATAGCTAGACAACCCCATGGTGATGAACTGGGGCGAATGAGGCCCTTCTCTAAAAGTTCATGCAATTGAATCTTCAATTCTATTAACAGTCATCATCACAGTTGATGCATAATGGATGGTCGCCATTGAAGTCAGCAAAAGCGATCACACCAAAGAAGATTGGTTGATCATCTTGCACCTAAAGATCAAGGCTAAGACAGAAAGCTCATATGCACCAGGTGACCCA
Source organism: Miscanthus floridulus (assembly GCF_019320115.1). NCBI lineage: Eukaryota > Viridiplantae > Streptophyta > Magnoliopsida > Poales > Poaceae > Miscanthus > Miscanthus floridulus. Next base: position 64,469,448 of record NC_089598.1, on the reverse strand, counting down.
TCATAGGACATAATATCCTAGTCCATTTATTAGCCGACTGATAACTTGTCAAACTTTTAAATATTATATAGTCTTCTGATCCAATGGGGATGACATAAGTTGCTCCCTAGAGGACCGACATCCTTATAGGAACAGTCATGAAGAGTCACTTGTCTACCACCTCTTGCAGTCTACCAATATTCATGTCGGTGACCTGCTCTTCAAAGGTTATCTTCTTTGCAATTTTAGAAGGAAACACTACTTCGTTAGGTCAGATATAATTATCTTTAGAGTAGATATGGAGAGATCATCAAGGAAGAGCTCATGTGAAAATATCACATTGGTGTAGTTCTGTAATGGATCATAATTAGAAATTTCGATACAAGCGCGTGCCGAGCAGCACAACCTTGTGCCACGCGCCACAGGAGGCTCTCGGTTTCATCATGGCACCTTAGTCGCTACTCATAACACCATTACTGATCACACACCCAAAGTGAAATTTCAAGTCCATAGATTGGGTCATAAAAACAAGCACTATGCAAAGGAGGGATAGCAAGTATAGGTAGTCACAAGGTTAGGAGTCAACAAGGAGGCGATCTGAAGATCAAAACACAGCGCAAGAGAACATAGCCTAATTGCCAAACACAACTGAGCAGGGGACTCTTGTGTTATTTCCATACATGCCTTGTGTCCACCTAGGCAATTACCAGGTAAAGATTCACATGAGATTTGATCTCACCGAGCAGCAACATGAGATCAAGAGTGATAAACATCTAGACATTACATCCAAGTCTCTAACTGAAATTAAGTTACATGTTCTTCCAAAAGAAAGCAAAAGATAAGCACTAGTGCATCTAGCTTAGTGCTATAGCTAAACTACACATCTTCATCAGTGTCAGCATCGCTCACTCCTTCACCATCTTCATCCTCGACAGGATCGAGTTCCTCCTCTCTTCTTCATCTTGATCGGCTTCAGGTACTGCGACGACATTGGCATCTAAGAACATGCCATCATCATCAGCGAAGATCACCTATGGTCCTCCCACCGTAGGGTACACGGAAATAGGGTGAGGAATTGGATTGAGCTGATTGTTGAGGCAGTGAACATCAATCTACAGTTCTTCAATTTGGCAGAGGCGTTCATTCTCTCTGACTTCAGCTCGAATTCCTATCATGATCCTAGCGTTGTCCCTAGTTTGAGCCAGACAGAGTGCGTCATCTCGCTCATGATTCAACCGCATGATCTGCTCATGGTTAGCATCTCTTTCCCTGACAGCACGTACAAACTGCTGCCTGCGGTTTTCCAAAGCACTCATAAGACCACCTATATCATTTTGACCTGTCCTAAGCTCCTTACCATTCTTGCACGCACGCTTCTTCCACTTGAGTTGTTCATTCAATGCCTGCCGAAGGGCTATCAAGGCACTAACATAAATGCCCTGGCGATCCTAAAACATCTTCAGGACAGCCATCATAGCACTCATGGCTGGCCCTGAGCTCTGTGCCCTTTCTGCCTCAGTCATTACCAAGGGATCAGCCTCAAAATTCAGCCACTCTGCCTTAGATGGGGCCACCCGAGGAATGGACTCAGCTGGTCCATTGATCACCAAACTCTTGACAAATATCAACTAGCACTTCCAAAGCTGCCACCTATGCCCCTTCCCAAGGGGTTCGTCCATCAGCTTCGATGCTCCAACCAAGCCACTAGGGTCTGTTTGTGTGAGGTAGGACAACCACCTCAACGTCATACCACAGCATCCCTCCTTCAGCCTCCCCTTGTTTCCAAGTATAACGAGGCAACTCCACATATCCCACTAAATGTAGCACCCTCCACAACAGGGTTGGAGTACCAAACACTGCAGGAATGTGCTGCTCCTGGGCGGTAGTGCTGGTGCGGCCATCTATAGTAACATTGCAATTTGGGTGTGAGAGGATTATCTTATAGGATGAGAAATATATAACAGAATAATTAAAGATAAGGGAGGGAGTGATGCAAAAATATAATGGCATGAGTGAACATGATGCATGCATGTTTCATACGTCCTCACAAATCTTAAGAAAAATTTAAAATTCTAATGACATAGACGGTGGCATACATACGTTCTCTCATATATGTATCTGGTCGAGCTACACGTTGCGTTGTTAGTGTACCTGCAGACAAATTCATTGCAGCCCATCCCAACAAAAGAGAAATAACACACGATGAAAGCAGTAACTAAGATACTCTCCATATATACCTCCCTGGATATATATACTTGGGTATCCAAACTACCCAACAGAAATATACCCACAATTAAGTACCTTCATATGTACATGTGTGCAACATGTAAATATTCTAGTAACCACAACTAACTCTCCCCTAGATAGACAGTTGGACGATCATGCTCTCACACCTCACACTTACCTAGGCATAGAGGCAATTGATCCATACATTACCACCCAAGCGGATGGCATCCATACAATAGCACGCCGTATGGATGACGAAATAAAATTCAAGCAATTACCCCCCCCCAAAGTCATTACTTAAATAAGCCACCTAGAAGTCCTTATTTGGGCATAGAGGATATGACTAGTGGCACACTTAAGTAAAATTTTAGATTTGAACACACCTATATATAAGTAGCTATAAGTTGTCAAAACTAACTTTTGCAAACAAAAACCTTTGTTTTAAATACACATATGACATGTTTAATGTTGAATCTAGCTCTGATACTAGCTGTAACAGAACCGACCAATTTATAAGAGCACAAGTATAAAAGCAATCACCGAAGTGATCAAACCATCATACTTGAACCCATATAAACCCGATAGTCAACTAAAACCATGAAGGATTTCAAACCAACTTGCATACAACCAAGGTCACAATGATTCAACATAACAAGCCACATGCTACATCCATTTCACAAGTAGTTCACATAGTTATTACAACACGAGTTCATAAAAAGCGGAAGCAAAGTAGTTTGAGACCCTCACACACACTTAGTTCAAATACAAGCTAGTTCCATAGTCATATCCAACAAAAGCAACATGATAAGATAGCATAGACGATCCTACCCCATGATGTAGTCTTCATTCCCTATAGGGTGGAGACAATACTTACAGTAGCCGTTATAGAGCACGTCATCTGCAACAAGGGGGAATAAACCCCGAGTACGAGAATGTACCCAGCTAGACTTACCTGTCATAAACCAAAAATAAATGACACCAAGGAGTATGCAAGGCTTTATCAGTGGATCTTGCTAGACAACCTTTTTGCATAAAAGCTTGAGTAATCATTATCATTATTCACCTGTACTAGCAGTGACTTTTAGCCCTTACCTACCATCTATATTAGCACCTGTACTAATCAATCACTTGATTAAGTTGCAAACAATAATAACTATATCAGGTATTTTATGGCTCGTTATCATTATCATCATCATCATTTAACCATATCTTTAAATTTAGTGAATCTACGTTGCCGCTGCTCAGTCAAGTTCTCACTATCTAGGAGAGACGGTGATTAAAATTGATTCCTATCCAGCTGGAGGGGTATTCCTAACACAAACCCTGCTCCCCTCGTCAGGGTCGCAATCAAGTCACCTTTGGTACAACTCCAGAGTCGCGGGTCCGGATAGCGCCGCATCCTCAAGGGTGACACTCTGCCAGGAAGTGTAGGAAATTTGAAGCACCTGACCCCTTGGACTCACACCAATGTCCCCAAGCACATCCTTACTACCTCCAGAATGTGCATGACCCCTCAGTTCCCGGGCTGAGTCAAACTACTAGGCTTCGCGGTCGGAATGACTTATCTGGCCAGCTAAGTGTTAGGCTGCGTTCAACATGACATGAGGACGTACAGCAAATCGGTCCTTAAATGACATGGACGGGGATAGATCCACACCCAAGACATCCTTGCCTTGTTGCTTCTCTATCGACATCATGCCCGGTCTCCATTCATTATTAACACATGGTTATTTCCACGATAGCAAATATAGACAACTGTGACTAGACATTATCCTAACTTGCAGGTGATAGGAAATCACCTGACTTTTATCGGTCTGAGCAAGGCTAAGTTTTGATTCGCTCCTAGACCTAAATAGGATTCAGTGTATGTTTACTAGACAAGGAATAGATATATATGCAACAAGTGTTTGCATCCAATTCCTATCACTTAATGCATCAACAAATAAAGATACTCAAAGTAACCATTTTCAAAATATAGGAGACTTAGAATGCTCCGGGGCTTGCCTTTCAGAAAAGATAAAGGTTGGTGATTGGGACACTCAAGAACACTTCGTTGGATCCTTCTTGGGGGCCTGCACCTCCGGCTCCTGAGCTTGCTGCTGTTCCTTTCATGCCTTTATTAATTTATTTAGATACTTAGGTTAAATAATAAACACCTAGACAAAGTGTATAGAAACTACCACAAAAATTATAGTAGCTTATACATGTCCCCAAAGACTACTGTATAAATTTCACATCATTTGAAGAATCATAACATCCTACACAAAAATGACAAGCCAGTAGGGCTTAAAATACCATAAATAGGAAACCCTAGTGAAAAGTGTCAAACAATAGAAGAAATATTTTTCTTCGCATCCTTAAGGTATCAGGACAACCTCCAATAAATTTCATGAGCATTGGATTCATAGATTAATTACTAAAATTCACACAAGGATCACCTAATTATAAAAGGGAAATTAATAACTCAAAAACTGTTTATGCAATGACTCTCAAATTTTTACCCGAGCTTCTACACATCAAGAACAGCTCACCATACAAATTTCATAATTGTTGGAGCACTGAAACTCTAGATATTAATTAAACAAGTTTGCATTCATTTAAAAACACATTTTAAGTTGCAATTTAATTCTTCTAGAAACTTTACTACAAGTGTTCATGTTATATTTTTACTAAATACTACACTTCATAAGGAACACAACAAAATATGGTTCACCAAAATTGGATCTCTAAAACTCCACTTATGATTTTCCAAATATGCATGCAAATCTAGAAATAAATGAACTTTTTTTCACTTCATAGTCACTGACGCTCGGGACCCACAGGTCAGTGGACCCCGCTGGTCAGTCTAACCAGAGCAGGGGACGTCATTGACTACGAGGAATCTCGATGATGGTGAGGTCACCGGTGACGGGGAGGGTACCACCATGTCCGCCTCGACATCCTGCATCGAGTGACCTCCTAAACCTAAACTCTACCGGCCTCTAGGTGTGTTGGCCATGGCGACGGCGGCTCGGCCATGGCACATGGCGGTGCTCCGATGAACCTTGGCTCTAGATGCCTGGCTAAGGTGTGCATAGGCTTCCTGGGACCATGTAGGACCTCCCTACGCTACTGCTACTAGCTGCGGTGAAGTGGTCGAGTGTGGCCGCGTGAGGCCACCGGCGGCGTCCATGGCGCGGCGGTGCGCGGCCATGTTCCGGCTCGGCTGGACCAGCATTGGTGATGTGCTGGCCATGGTAAACCGTGAGCGCGGCGGCGCTCCGGTGAGATTTGGTCGGGGCAGAGTCGGCAATGTCGCTCACCTAGGGCTTGGCTAGCTCAGCGAGAACGTCACCGAGTTCCGTGAGGTGCTCGTGGAGCTATGGTTGGAGTGGTGCTGGTTGTGGTGCAGCGGCGAGCTCGTGCGAGCTCGGTGGAGCTCCACGGCATCACTGCGGCTCGTTCTCTCTGCGGCGAGCGTGAACACGAGCAGGGCGAGGCAAGGAAATGCAAATGAAGGCAGTGCTTGCTCTAGAGGACACGTGGGGTTGAGGTGTCCATGATAGCCAGACTTGTGGGGGCAGCACCGGTGTACAGCTGCCACTTGGCGAGCTCGGCCTGACGCCGGTCAGCCCTGTCGACCTGAACCCGAACGCCATCAGAGCCGGCACCGAGTGACTGTCAGCGCGAATTGCTGATGTTCAAACTCCTAAACCGTGAAGCACTAACGCAAACCATCTAAACTAAAGTTGTAGACCTACATACCATCTACAACTTCCATTAAAATTTCAAGTTCTAATTCCCAATGGTTTGCTAGTAAGATCGTCCCAAAGTCGAGCCGATGAAACTGGAAATCAGAAAAAGACTTAGAAAATTTTCTAAGTGCTGAATCAGCACCAAATCTGCCTTGTGGGCCATGTTTGGGGCTATTCCACATATTTTCATGACTTGGCCTCTAAACAAAGTTTGTTCCATATATAATTTCCTACAACTTTTCTTTAGGTTGCTCAGCCATTCAAAGCTTCTAACATGCAGTTCAAAAAAGGTCAAACAAGTAGGTTCCCTAGGTCAAACTAAACTCAACATGACTTAGGGGCTTAATTAGGTGAAGTAACCTTCATGAACAATGTTCCACTATGTACCCTAAGTGTAGTTAAGGTGTTTTAGGTGATAATTAACCACACCACACATTGATCACACCAAAATCAAGCATCACATACATTGAAACAAGGAAAAACAAGTGAATTGCTACTTTTGTTTCAAAGCCATGTTTCATATGGTTCATGAGTTTATTGCATAGTACTAACTAACCAAGTTTCACTAAAGTATGTGACATGTTTCAAGAGTGAGTTGCACATGTTGCACTTGAGTGTTGCACACTATCCATTTCATAAAACAAACACACATGGAAAATAAACATATGTTGCAATGTTTCAAAAGCATGTTCCAAACCATCTAAGCTCATGAATGGATGAATGATGCTCATGTTTATGAAATGCAAGTGCAAATGTGGAAGCCAAATACTAGGGGTGTTATAGCCATTCTTTCCATTCATATATCAGCGTGGTGCATCTCATTTAGGTACACTAGATGAACCATGTGAATGGTGGAAGGACGTGATATTGGAGCTGAACCCGAAGATGGTGTTTGGTGGATCTATCCCGAAGATGAAAGGACCCCTAGAGTGCATGCCTAGAGTGGCGATGTCACCAAGATGATGCAAGCTAACTGAACTAACTTTGTGTTGGATCCTAGGCAAGCCCTGGAGCATTCTAAGCCTCCTATATTTTCTAAATATCAACTTGAGTCCTTTTACGTTGATGCATTAAGTACTAGGCGTTGATTGGAACCACTTGCTGCATATACTTTCCTTGTCTAGACAAATATATCTTGAATCTTATGTAGGTCTAGGATCAAATATATGCTTAGCCATGCTTAGTCCAGTAGAAGTCGGGTGATTTCCTATCATCTGTAAGATATAGGTAGATATCTGGTCACGGTTGGTTATAATTGATATCGTGGAAATTACCATGTGTTGATGAATAAGAGGAGACCGGGCGGGATTGTGATAGAGAAGCAACAAGACATGGAGGTCTTGGTGCCTATTTATCCCTGTCTATGTCGGTTAAGGACCAATTCGTTGTACGTCCTCATGTCATGTTGAACACATGCCTAGCACTTAGTTGGCTGGATAAGCCGTTCCAACCACGAAGCCGAGTAGCTCAACTCAGGCCAGGACCCGGTAAGTGAAAGTGCGCACACTAGAGGAAGTAAGGGTGTGCGGAGAGCCAGTGGCGTGAGTCCAAGGGTAGGCTGGGCCCGAACTTCCTGGCATGCTGGTAGTATCCCTAAGGGTGCGGCGCTAATCGGACCCATGACTGTACCTGAGTTGTACCAAAGGTGACCCAACATGACCCCGATGGGGGGAGTACGGGTTTATGTTAGGAATAACTCCCCAGCTGGTTGGAATCGATTCGAGTCGTCGTCTCTCCCGGATAGTGAGAACTTGACTGAGCAGCGGCAACGCAACATTAATTTATGGAACTTGATGGTTTTGATGATGCTCAATTAATACACCGAATATGATTACTAATGCTTGTTATCTTAATCAAGTGATTGCTCTAGTACATGTGCTAATCTAGAGATGCTTAATTGAATAGGTATTCAATTTGATGCTAAAGATATTAAATCTCCAAGTTATGTTACTTAAGCTTTTATGCAAAATGTTGTCAAGCTAGCTCCACTTATATAGCCTTGCAAGATCCTTGGTGTCACTTTATTTTTGGTTTATGACAGGTAAGTCTAGCTAAGTAGATTCAAGTACTCAGGGTTTATCCCACAATGTTGCAGGTGAAGTTCAAGGCCTGCTGAAGATGGTGGCCAACCGCTGGTGGGCTCGGCTACTCTATATAGTGTTCTTATCTATATGCTTTTGTCAGAGGATGTCACGTATGCCAGCAATGTATTTGGAACTTATCTTATTGTAATCATTTGAAAGCTATTTTGTTTTCACTAATTGGTTTTGAAACCTAAACTGTATTATTATTTGTGAACTCATTATAACATTATTTTCGCTGTAACTCCGTGTATATGATGTGTATTTACTTAATCGCGTGATCTTGGTTGTGGTGTTAATTTATCGAGGTCCTTCATGACACTCGGCGGACAACCGTGTTTATATAAGTCAAAGTATGTGCGTGTCAATGTGTTAAACGGGGCAACCATACTTGATCTTGTATAAATTGGGCGGTTTTGTCACAGCTGGTATCGGAGCAAGATTAAGCATAATACTGTCATGTACATAGTTTTAAAAACAAAGCTTTGATTTTAAAAGCCTATTTGGACTAAAACCTTAGCTATAGGCAAATTTGTCAAAACTAATTTGTAAAACTATGCTAGTGACAACCTCTAGTTAAGCCCAATTAAGGACTACTAGGTGGCTAAGTAAACTGATACTAACTATGGAGGATTTACTTAATTGCAATTTTTATTTTGTCATCCATACGGCGTGCTATTGTATGGATGCCCTTCGCTTGAATGGTGATGTATGGATCAATATACCTCTACGCCCAGGTAAGTTGGTGAGTGGCATAACCGCAAGATGTGAGCGTGCGGTCGATGGAGAGAGATAGTTTTGATACCAAGGTATATATGTCTCATATATATATACTAAGGTATATAATTGTGGGTTAGTTTTAATATGGCTGTATAAGCTTATTTATATGTATGTATAGATGTATTTACATATGGGTAGCTTTGACACAGAAATATATATATATTCTATATATATATGGAAGTATTTAGAATGAAACCTAGAGACCAAATTTTGATTTCCACATACATATCATTGTGGGGTTGGGCTGAAATGAAATTTTCTGTAGGTACGCAAACCACAAATTCATAGATTGAATATAGTTGATGACTAGCTATATATCAAGAGAGTATGTATTATGCCACCGACATAGAACATGATTGTCACCTTAGGCTGGTAATTTTGTGAGGACGAATAGGACGGTCATGCATCATGATTATGCTTGTGCATAAATATGCTTCCCTCACTTTGTTCTAATACTAAGTAACTTGTGATCAATGTGATGTTACTATCTTCCCTGTGTAAAGCTAGGCAAAATACCTTATTTCATGCTGTTTGAATAATTATGCTTGAAGATAGTGTGTGATTAGCTTTGCCTTGTATGTTTGCTTCCAAAGGAAATAGATGACAAGTTAGTAGTTAGCAAAAACTTCACCCTTTTGAAAACTAAAACTGGTAGTGATATCTTGTTAGAAGCCTGCACATATTTTTCTTTTAAATATAATGTCAGGTTCTTCCTTTTAAGTTGTCTTCACATTAGTTCTTTAGACGTGTGGTTGCTTGCTTTCTAGGTATTACCATGATGTATGTGTGAATGTGTTGAGATCTAGGTGGTACCATAGTTGTCACCCTTTTGTCCTCGGTAAGCATACGAGTGTCGAAGAGCCTTATCCTGGAACAGCACCCAAGTTATGTTAAATCTCATGGTTGTCTCCAAGTGGATTCCTTTGCTTAGGATCTTGAGCCTATATGTGTGATTATTAGCCCTTGAATGTTTGTGTATCCATGCCTTTGCTTGACTCATGAGCCTAAGCTTAGTTCCCTTGAATGCTTGCATATGGCGTGGATGTCTTGATCCTGTGTGTGAAGACCCACCCAAAAATCCCTATCGAACATCTCTGCCCTTATCCTAAAGGTGATCCGGTGCAATGCTAACCTCTCACTGCCTGAACCTCGGAGTCTTTTCCTTGCAAATCCTTTTGTTGCTTTATCAACTGAATCCCTAGTTAGTGTATCGGCTCTATCCCTTGAATCTCGCTTGTTTAATCTCCAACTCTCTCAAGTCTTGGAATGTTTATCGGTCTTGATCTCATGTTGCTGCCCAACAAGACCAAATCCCATGTAAATCTTTTCTCTAGAGATCTCTATTGGTGGAAGCTAGATATGCGTGGAAATTTAAGCAAGAGTCTCACACTTAGTTGTCTGCATTAGTTAATCTATGTTTCTCATGTGCCATGTATTTACCTTGGACCACCCCTTGTTGACTCCAAACCTTGTGACTATCTTTGCTTGCTCATAGTGCATGTTCTTATAACCCAATCTGTGCCACTTGAAATTTTACTTTGGTTGTGTGTTCCGTAATGGTGTCTTGGTTCATGACTAACGGTGCCGCGATGGAACCTAGGGCCTCCTTGTGGCCGGCCGGCACATGGTTGTGCTATTGGGTGCAGACAAGTATTGAGGTTTCTAATCATGATCCATTATGGGACTACACCGATGTGTTATTTTCACGTGAGCTCTTCCTTGGTTATCTCTCCATATCTAATTAGAAGATCCCTACATCAGACCAAAAGTAGTAGAGCTTCCTTCTAAAGTTGCAAAGAGGATAACCTTTGAAGAACAGGTCACCGACATGACATTAGTAGACTGCAAGAGGTGGTAGACCAGTGACTCTGCTTGACTATCACTGTAATGACGTCGGCCATCTAGTGAACAACTTATGCCACCACTGTTGGGTCAAAAGGGCACACAACACTTAATGTTGGACAAGTTATCAGTTGGATAAGTATCGATCGTCACATTGTGCTTATGACCTAGCTATCCAAGTCTTAATCTCTATGTGCAAGATGATCACACAGTTGAAATCAACCATCTCTGGTGTGACCCTTGTTTGCTGACTTCAATGGCGACCATCTATTTATGCATCGACCACAATTCTTGTTGTCAAGAGTGAAGATTTGGAACCTTTTTATTGTTGAGAAATAATTGATTAGTTACCAGTAGGAAGGTGTGCAGGGAGCCAGTCGTGTGAGTCCAAGGGCAGGACGGGTCTGAACTTCCTGGTAGACTGGTAGTATCCCTGAGGGTGCGGCGCTGATCGGACCTACGACTGTACCTGAGTTGTACCAAAGGTGACCCGACGTGACCCCAACGGGAGAAGTATGGGTTTGTGTTAGGAATAACTCCCCAGCTGGTTGGAATCGATTTGAGTCGTTGTCTCTCCTGGATAGTGAGAACTTGACTAAGAAGCGGCAACGTAGCATTAATTGATGGAACTGGATGGTTATGATGATGCTCAAAATAATACACCAGATATGGTTACTAATGCTTGTTAGCTTTATCAAGTGATTGCTCTAGTACAGGTGCTAATCTAGAGATGCTTAATTGAATAGCTATTCAATTTGATGCTAAAGATATTAAATCTCCAAGTTATGTTACTTAAGCTTTTGTGCAAAATATTGTCAAGCTACAACAACAACAACAACAACAACAACAAAGCCTTTAAACTAGATATAAGTTGGGGTAGACTAGAGTTAAAACCTAGCAGAAGCAATCAAGGTTCAGGCATGTGAATAGCTATTTTCTAAGCACTCCTATCTAATGCTAAGTCTTTGGGTATATTTTATCCTTTCAAGTCTCCTTTTATTGCCTCTGCCCAAGTCAACTTCAGTCTTCCTCTGCCTATCTTGCGTGACTGTTGGCCTCCTAAGCAGTCTCCACTAATTTGACCATAACTCTTTATTGGGAAGTCCAAATGACGAGCCGTTTGTTGGGTGTGAAAGTAGATTCGATAAGCTTTCTACCAATGTGTAGCATGCATCACAAAACATTGTAGAATGGTACAACATGGGAAGTTGTACCTACATTCTGTCCTGGGAAGACTGTTTACCTTCTGAGCAGTCTTCACTAATCTGTTCATATCTCAACATTGGGAAGCCCAAAATACTTGGAACTGGTGCCATTGGAAACTCGGCTTGATAAGCTTTCCAAAATGTCCTCTGCCTCTCTTCATGTTACTATCCATGCGAGTACGGGAGACTTTCCTCCCAATTTCCCTAACCTATCCCTAATGGCCTAATCTAATCTCGTTCGGAGGCGACGGAGCGAGAGGATGGAACATCGAAGTGATCGAACACACCGCCTCATGCCGTGCCGCCTGAACGGTAGCACTAATTAGATTATCAGATAGTCACAGTCCCATGGAGGTTCGTCATCTACTCGTCTTGATTCTTGATTCGTTATTTTGTTTAGATGAAATCCAAAATTTCTTATTCGGTCTCTTGTGCTATTCGTATTTTAAAAAAAATATTGTGTACTTCAATAGCAACATCACAAATAATAAATTGCTTAATTATTTAGTATTGTGTTTAATATTTGTGCTCTTAAGAAGAGAAACTTGGATGTTGCGGCCACGTTCGCTTAACTTATCAGCCTGGCTTATCAGCCATGGTACAGTGTTTTTCTCTCACAACAAATTAGCGAACAATACTTTTCAGCCTGGCTTACTGATGAGTACAGGCCCGATCTTCCGAGAGGTAGCCGGTAAGTTCGATTTGTGGAGATCTCGACGTTGGCGATGCGGCTTCAAATCAGGCACGATTCGAACCCTGCAACCGTTACACCACCGCTCCATTGGTTATCAACCAAGCACAACTTGATTGACCTCGCCAAGAAGGCTTTTCCTGCAAGCGAATCGAAGAGCACAAGCAAGAAGGTAAAACACGCAATCTGAAATTGCAAATATGAATGACGTGAATATCAATAGAGGGTTCAAGAACTCGGTTCCAAAGGACTAATCGACACAGTGGAGGAGATCAAGAACGGGGCCCTGGATCACTGTAAAAGGATTTGTCACCACAGTTACAATGAACGATTCAGTTTCTCGATGGAAAACTAAACTCTAAACAAAACCCAATTGTGTAGCAGCGGCGGTGACTGTGTTTATAGTCTAAGACTCGACCTAGGGTTGGGGACGGCCAGGGGTTGGGCGCCCACAACTTGGGCTTAAGGCCCGACACGATACATGGCCAAGTTGGCCCAAACAGGTGACGCAGCACCTTGTCGTGGTCACACAGAATGATCCACGGACCTTCTGGAGCTAGGACCAGATCCAAAACGACGGCGTCGTCGTCCCCTTTCCAACGCATCCAAGAACAGCCCGTTTCGATGTCGTATGAGGAAGTTATGACCGAAACAGTGACGACGTGTCTGCTGAATCCGAGGGTGACGTGGCAGCTGAGTTGGGAACGAATTGCAACTTGGGGAAGACCATGGCGTCGGTGTATCCAGCGTGGCGATGTCCTCATCATCCTCCCCTTCTCGAATTGGAGTCGTCCTCGACTCCATCTTGGCGATGTCCTCATCATCCCCTCCTTGTAGAATTGGAGTCGTCCTCGACTCCATCCCATCATCAGCGAACTCCTGCAAAAGATTATTGACAGCAGGCAATGCACCAGACATAAAAGGTTGACAAAACATAGTATAACATGGTGCATCAGGATTATCACATAACTCAGCAGTAGCAGGAGTTGTAGCAAGAAAAGCACCTCCTTTTAACTTAATCCCATTATTTTTAGCAATGTCTGTTGGAGGTTTATTTTTGATCTCATTAGCATGTTTAATAATATCCGTAGGAGACAAAGGCAGCAATGTAATTTTCTTGTCCTTATGTATGATAGTGTATGTATTAGTTCTACCATGGTGTAAAGCATCATTATCAAATTCCCATGGGCGACCTAACAAAATGGAACAAGCTTGCATAGGGACAACATCAAAATTAGCAGTATCATGATAAGAGCCTGTGAAAAAGCTAATGCGTGCTGATTTAGTTACCTTATTCTTACCACTATTATTGAACCATTGAAGTTTATATGGATACGAATGTTGTCGTGTGGTCAAGCCAAGCTTGTCAACCAAATCTGAACTCACCAAGTTGTTGCAACTCCCGCCATCAATGATAGTGAGAACACGACAACCCTGCACAATGAGATACATGTGGAACAAATTGTGGCGTTGGATCTTCATCTCTTCTTCATGTCCCACACGTGTACTCAACACACGCTGCACAAGAAGGCTAGGGTAGTCTGTGGCAGCAGCCACGGAGTCAATGGTGATGGTCTCCTTGTCTTGATCACCCTCGGTGGGATCTGCATCAATGTTAGCAGCAAGGGCTAAATCATCTTCAACATCACTAGCACTTACATATCCATCCTCGGTAGCAATGAAAGCGCGACGACTGGGGCACTCCTTCATGACATGTCCCATGCCTTTGCATCGGTGGCAAATGATTTTAGAGCTGGATGAGGAGGAGCTAGTAGAAGCACCCGGAGTTCCACCTTTCTTTAGCTGTGGAAATTGCACATTAGACAATTTACTTACCCCAGAAGGAAATGGAGGTGTAGATGGCTGTGGTGCAACAGGAAGCTTGGGCGTCTCCGGCTCGGAACGCTGCTGAAAATTCCTCCCATTGTTAGACCTGAAAGGCTGGTGTTGTTTGCGTCCCTGTACTTCTCGTTCTGCCTTAATAGCAAGATGATACAATTGGGAAAAATTACGCCATTCTTTGTAATCAAGTATGTTCTGTATATCATGGTTTAAACCACCAAAAAATCTAGCACTAGCATCATCATCATCTTCATTTATACCACAACGTGCTAAACCAATAAGCAATTCTTGATAGTATGCTTCCACTCCTTTATCACCTTGTTTTAAAGTTTGTAGTTTCAAACGTAAATCACGTTGGTAATAAGGAGGAACAAAACGAGATTTCATACGTTGCTTTAAAACATTCCAAGTTTGAGGCATAGCAGCAGCATTATTAGCATTACAAAGATCACTCCACCAGAACAAAGCAAAATTAGTAAACTCACTAGTAGCAAGTCTAACTCTATGCTCAGGAGGAACATTATGAGAATCAATTTTTTGTTGAACAGCAAGCTCCCAATCTAAATATGCCTCTGGATCAACATTACCAGCAAAAGGAGGTAGACTAAATTTAATTTTAGCAAAAGGATCATTATTACCATGATTATTACCTCCCATGCCGCGACGATTGAAGTTGAGGCGGCGACGGGCACCACCGTCAGCATACGCATCTTCATCACCAAAAGCATCCGCATCTTCATCATCAGCACGATAAGGTGGAGGGCGTTGCTCAAGCTGTTCAATGCGGGTGACCAGATTGTTCACGTTGCGCGTCAGCTCGGTCATAAGATTGCGTTGTTCAGTCATGAACGTTGCAAGCTCGCCCTTGGACACGCACTCATTGAAGTCCGTCGGAGTTCCTGCCATGGTTAGAAGATAGAAAAAGACAACACCAAAGTATTATCCCTATCAACTAAAAGGAAACAAGTGGTGGTGATGGTGGTGAAAGTGGAATGCAAAATCACAAGCGGCTTACCACCGTCTTGCCTGTATTCTTACCAACGCCAAACAGGAGCAAAACCAAAGTGGCGAAGCAATCTGTTGTTGAGCGTGGGTAACAGTTGCAAGATGAACCTATGCTGACAGAAGAATATGTGGAGCTATGGGTAGGCACACAATATGACAGCAAGGATTAGCAATTAACGAGTGCAGAGTAGCGATTGTTCAATCTGGATCCAAAGTACAAGTCACAGGTGCTGGCTAAGACATGTCGAGACGTAGCGCAACAAGGTGAAAACAAAGGACGATCGAAAGAACTCACAGAACAAGCAAATAGCCTGGATTTCTCCTTTTTCCTGAATTTTTTCCCAGATTTTTCCAAAAGGCACAAACTTTTTTTTTTATTTTTTTCACTAATTTTTTATACTTTTCTCTGAACAAGGATCACAAAAGATGCAACCACAAAAATTGGCACCTACAACTGAGGTGGGATGTGGTCTACAGAAATTCAGCACGTTCTCTGAAAAGCGTGCAAAAACTTTGACAATTTTTTTTCTTTATTTTCCTGAATTTTTTTGGCAATTTTGACGAAACCAAACAGGGCGAAGCCGAGTTTGGGTCGGGTCCAAATGGTGTCAAGAAGCTGCTGAAAAAATTTCAGATTTTTCTGATAAACAAGCGAAAAGTTATGCCTGTTTTACCGAAGGTATCTCAAGGTATGTTTTCCGGGAGGCACAACACGGCGGCGGCAGTTATGGCAAAGCGTCCCTAAACTCTAACACCGATCATAGCTGTAGGTATTCGCCTGATGATGTAAGGAGGGCTGCGATGCAGGCAAAATAAGAGCGGCTGGCAACCTATCTAGGGTTTGCGCGGCGGCGAGAAGTTACACAAGGCGGCTAGCGGGGCAAGTCGAGTAATGTGGTGGCTTCGACTTGTTGTGTGGGAACGGTGGATGGGATAGCGGCGGAAAACAAAATCACAGCAACGGGCGATTGAACTACGACCACGAACACAATCCTAAACCAGCAACAAGACTCGACCACGGACACAAACTCAACAACACGAATCTGAAACGAAATTGCAAAGGCACAAAGGGCGATAGGACAGCGGAAATTGAAATATTTTTGGGCTTTTTGTGGACTCTAGGTAATGAACAAATATGAATCTAAGGCAAACGAGATTATACCTCGCGGTAAACCTGAAATATCTGATACCAATTGATGAGTACAGGCCCGATCTTCCGAGAGGTAGCCGGTAAGTTCGATTTGTGGAGATCTCGACGTTGGCGATCCGGCTTCAAATCAGACACGATTCGAACCCTGCAACCGTTACACCACCGCTCCGTTGGTTATCAACCAAGCACAACTTGATTGACCTCGCCAAGAAGGCTTTTCCTGCAAGCGAATCGAAGAGCACAAGCAAGAAGGTAAAACATGCAATCTGAAATTGCAAATATGAATGACGTGAATATCAATAGAGGGTTCAAGAACTCGGTTCCAAAGGACTAATCGACACAGTGGAGGAGATCAAGAACGGGGGCCCTGGATCACTGTAAAAGGATTTGTCACCACAGTTACAATGAACGATTCAGTTTCTCGATAGAAAACTAAACTCTAAACAAAACCCAATTGTGTAGCAGCGGCGGCGACTGTGTTTATAGTCTAAGACTCGACCTAGGGTTGGGGACGGCCAGGGGTTGGGCGCCCACAACTTGGGCTTAAGGCCCGACACGATACATGGCCAAGTTGGCCCAAACAGGTGACGCAGCACCTTGTCGTGGTCACACAGAATGATCCACGGACCTTCTGGAGCTGGGACCAGATCCAAAACGACGGCGTCGTCGTCCCCTTTCCAACGCATCCAAGAACGGCCCGTTTCGACGTCGTATGAGGAAGTTATGACCGAAACAGTGACGACGTGTCTGCTGAATTCGAGGGTGACGTGGCAGCTGAGTTGGGAACGAATTGCAACTTGGGAAAGACCATGGCGTCGGTGTGTCCAGCGTGGCGATGTCCTCATCACTTACTTCTAAACGTTCCCTTGATCCGATCGAACCTATGCTGGAAGAGCAGACTCTTGGCAGAGTAATATGGAGTTGTGGTCTTGTATGTTAGCCTTCAATCCTTCTAACTCAAGACATATTTTCTTTGAAGTTGATGAAGATGATATACTCAAGACATTCATGTCTCTTCGAAAGTGCCGAATAAAACATTCGGAAAAATAGCATTGTAAGTCTCTGGTACTCTTTTATGCCTATATTTGAACTATTTATAATGTATTTAGTGGATGATTTCAACTTGATCCTTGAATTTACCGAATCATGTTACAAAATTTGCAATTATTACCGAATTGCCAAAATGCACCAAATTGTATATAAAATTTTTTGGACGGCATACCCTAAATTAAAATTCTAGATTTGCCACTGCCTACAATCTAGCGTAAAGCTCAAGTCAGCTGGGAGCTCCTCGTTGCTTGGAAATAAATTGGCAACATATTGTCCAGCTAACTTCAGCTTTAACTTAAGTTCAGTTTTGACACATTGTCCACACACACTAACGCAGTGCCACATGGATGCTAGTGAGGGAGAGTGTAAAACATAATTGCTCGCTGTGTTAAGATACTTCATTTTGCGATTAAGTTATTACCACTGTAAATATTGGAGAGTATCTCTTCTAATTACCAGCACAAATAAAAAAGACACCAATCTCTATTGATCACGATTTGTTTCGACAAAGACACATGCACATAAGAATGAGAAGAGAAAGCAGGCCTAGACTCAATTGGCAATTGCAGAGGAGGATCCTCCTCGTCCGCTGGGAGGAACACGAGGACTCAAAACTGAACAATCATCTGCAGTATACATTGTTCCTATTACAACAACAACAATAAAGCCTTTAAGTCACAAACAGGCTAGAGTTGAAACCCATTAGAAGCAATTAAGGTTCAGGCACGTGAATAGCTGTTTTCCAAGCACTCCTATCTAAGGCTAAGTCTTTGGGTATATTTCATCATTTCAAGTCTCCTTTTATTGCCTCTACCCACGCCAACTTTGGTCTTCCTCTGTGCTACCCCTAATCTATCATGTATATCATCGTTCCGAACTCGATCATTTCTTGTATAACCGCAAATCCAACGCAACATACGCATTTCCGCGACACTTATCTGTTGAACATGTCGTCTTTTCGTAGACCAACATTCTGCACCATACAACATAGTAGGTCTAATCGTCATCCTATAAAACTTGCCTTTTAGCTTCTGTGGTATCATTTTGTCACATAGGACACCAGATACTTGGAGCCACTTCATCCACCTGCTTTGATTCTATGGCTAACATCTTCATCAATATCCTCGTCTCTCTGTAGCATTGATACTAAATATCGAAAGGTATCCTTCCTAGGCACTACTTGACCGTCCAAACTAATATCTTCCTCCTCCCAAGTAGTAGTGCCCAAGTCACATCTCATATGCTCATTTTTAGTTCTACTGAGTCTAAAGCCTTTGGACTCCAAAGTCTTTCGCCATAACTCCAGTTTCTGATTCACTCATGTCCGGCTTTCATCAACTAGCACTACATTATCCACGAAAAGCATACACCAAGGGATGTCCCTTGTGACCTCATCCATCACTAAGGTAAACAGATAAGGGCTCAAAGCTGACCCTTGATGTAGTCCTGTCCTAATCGGGAAGTCATCCGTGTCTCCATCACTTGTTCGAACACTAGTCACAACATTGTTGTACATGTCCTTAATGACCTCAACATACTTCATTGGGACTTTATGTTTGCCCAAAGCCCACCACATAACCTTCCTTGGTATTTTATCATAAGCCTTCTCCAAGTCAATAAAAACCATGTGTAGGTCCTTCTTCTTCTCCCTATACCGCTCCATAACCTGTCTTGTTAAGAAAATGGCTTCCATGGTTGACCTTTCGGGCATGAAACCAAATTGGTTCATAGAGACCCGCATTATTGCTCTCAAGCAATGTTCGATAGCTCTCTCACATAGCTTCATAGTATGGCTCATCAACTTAATTCATCGGTAATTAGTACAACTTTGAATATCCCATTTATTCTTGTAGATCGGTACCAATATACTTTTTCTCCACTCGTTAGGCATCTTGTTCGATCAAAAAATATAGTTGAACAGCTTGGTTAGCCATACTATAGCTATGTCCCTGAGGCATCTCCACACCTCGATTGGGATACCATCTGTTCCCATCACCTTACCTCCTTTCATCCTTTTCAACGCCTCTCTAACCTCAGATTCTTGGATTCTGCGCACAAAGCGCCTATTGGTGTCATCAAAAGAGTCACCCAACTGAAAGATTGTGTCCGTATTCTCACTATTGAACAATTTGTCAAAATACTCTTGCCATCGATGTCGGATCTCATCCTCCTTCACCAAGAGATGCTCCCTTTCATCCTTAATGCACTTAACTTGGTTGAAGTCCCTTGTCTTTCTCTCATGAACCCTAGCCATCCTATAAATGCCCTCTCCATCCTTCGTACTCAAATGTTGGTAAAGATCCCCGTACGCTCTACCCTCTGCCAAACTTACAGCTCGCTTTGTAGTCTTCTTTGCCACCTTGTACTTCTATATGTTGTCCACACTCCTATCATGGTGCAAGCATCTATAGCATTCTTTCTTCTCCTTAATAGCCCTTTAGACTTCCTCGTTCCACCACCAAGTATCTTTAGCCTTGCCTCCACTTCCTTTGGTTACTCCACACACCTCTGAGGCCACCTTCCGAATGTTGGTTGCCATCTTCTCCCACATGTTGTTTATGTCATCTTCTTTCTTCCAAGAGCCCTCTTTGATAACCCTTTCCCTAAATATCTCTGATGTCTCCTCTTTCAGTTTCTACCACTTTGTTCTTTCAATCTTAGCTTGTTTATCCCTATGGGCATGCACCTGAAAATGTAAGTCTGCCACCAAAAGCTTATGTTGAGAAACAACACACTCCCCCGGTATCACCTTGCAACCCAAGCATGCTCGTTTGTCCTTTCTTCTTGCGAGAACAAAGTCAGTCTGGCTAGAGTGTTGTCCGCTACTGAAGGTCACAAGATGAGATTCTCTCTTTCTAAAGAAAGTGTTGGCTATTATCAGGTCAAAAGCTACCGCAAAGTCCAAAACTTCCTCCTCCTCCTAATTCCTACTACCATACCCAAAACCTCTATGAACTGCCTCAAAACCTGCGCTTGTAGTACCTACATGCCCTTTAAGATCTCCTCCTACAAAAAGCTTCTCACTACTAGGTACAGCTCTAATTGGGCCATCTAAGTCTTCCCAGAACTATCTCTTAGCACTCTCGTCGAGGCCTACTTGGGGGGCATATGCACTAATTACGTTCAAGACCATATCACCAACGACAAGCTTCACTAATAAATCCTATCTCCTAGCTTTCTCACTCCCACCACACCATTTTTGAGGTCTTATCAATCAAAACTCCTACTCCATTTCTAATCACGACTGTCCCTGTGTACCAAAGCTTGAAACTTGTATTGTCCACCTCCTTCACCTTCTGACCCTTCTATTTAGTCTCTTGAACGCATAATACATTTACATGCCTCCTAGTCACGATATCAAATAATTCTCTTAACTTACTTGTAAGCGACCCTACATTCCAACTACCTAAATGGATCATAGTTGGTTCAACTAGCTTCCTTACCCTTCGCACCCGTCGACTCAGATGTGAAGACCCTTCCTCATTTTTCACTACACACGGGTGCCGATGTAGCGCGCCACTAAGGAAGCGATGACCCGATCCTTGCTCACTTGACACCATACCTAGATCGTGACATGGCGCGTCACCAAGGGGGTGCCAACATGGCCCTTGCCCATTTAACAACATACCTAGGTTCTGATATGGCGCGTCGCTAAGAGGGTTACGCCCCAACAGTTTTCTTTTGGGTTTCATCTCCATTAGAATGGCTAGATTTAATGTTGGCTCGCCACGCCACCCTCCTCCTTTACCAGGGCTTGGGACCTGCTATGTTGAGACAACATAGGCAGAGTTAAAATATTGTCAAGCTAGCTCCACTTATATAGCCTTACATGATCCTTGGTGTCACTTTATTTTTGGTTTATGATGGGTAAGTCTAGCTGAGTACATTCGAGTACTCAAGGTTTATCCCACCATATTGCATGTGAAGTTCACGTCCTGTTGAAGATGGTGGCTAACCACCTGTAGGCTCGGCTACTCTATATAGTGTTCTTATCTATATGCTTTTGTCAAATGATGTCACGTATGCTAGCAATGTATTTGGAACTTATCTTATTGTAATCATTTGAAAGCTATGTTGTTTTCACTAATTGGTTTTGAAACCTAAACTTGTATTATTATTTGTGAACTCATCGTAAACATTATTTCCGTTGCAACTCCTTGTATATGATGTGTATTTGCTTAATCATGTGATCTTGGTTGTGGTGTTGATTTACCGAGGTCCTTCGTGACACTCGGCGGACTACTGGGTTTATATAAGTCAAAGTATGTGCACGTTAACATGTTAAACGGGGGCAGCCATACTTGATCTTGTATAAATTAGGTGGTTCTATCATCATGTTGACATCTGAAATATCTCCCTAAAGTAGGGGAGCGTATTCAGTGATATGATGATACAGATAAAATTTAGAAGAGCGAGTATCCCTTGCAATTGAGGTGCGTGTTCTATCTTGTCATGTTGGGATGGGAGGGGGTTGGTTTAGGTAGCAGTGTAATTCAATTCTTTGTTGTATAGATAGCAGTGCAATTTTTACATGCTTATCGCTTAAGTTTGTTTCTCCAATTTCAGGCTGTGGGTTAAATAATCTATAGAGAAGTCCCTACCAGTAGGGCAAAAGGCAACACCGATATAGGTCCTAGGGGATGGCAATCCAAGAGAGTGAAGCCAACTAGTCCAGCAGAGTTGCAATATCGTGTAGTTCCAACTAGGCCCAAAAGTCAGCATGCATAAGGCGAACAAAGCCCTATGAGGGACTGGTCATGTGAAGATGACCTTAGCCATGCTGAAGAGTTACTCCACCTCCCCACCAGCAGAATGACCAAACTTGTGAAGGTTGGTACTACCTTAGATATGTCTATAAATCAAGCCACACTATTTTGTATCCATGTTACTTTTCTAACAATCTGAATGTATGAAAACTATGTAGTACCATTGCAGAGAAGAGCGAGAAAGTTGAGGCAAGCAACTAAGGGGGTTGGGCTTCACAAAACCACCCAATCAATGGGAACAAGGATGCCCATCTCGGTTGTCAAGGGGAACAGAAGGCCACATGATCCATTGCAAGTTGCCAAGTTTGACTCAGAGGCAGGTGTAGTAGTCAGGTCTCAAGTACCAATTTTCCTGCACTGGATACATTACAAGCAATTGATCGAACTTCTCAATGGATTTGTGGCCAAGCTATCTGTAAGTATGTATATCCTCTATTAACATTCAACTCTGCCTTGAGCAACTTAGTAATGGATTTAATTTGCATTCACACTTCTATAGTTGAGGCTGGCCATTGATGACAATGATGAAGCAACAAAAGAAGCATGCACGAGTGTATTACAGTCTGTTGTATGGCAGACACGGTACAGGTTTAAGTGATCTTACTTCAATAGCATCCTCACTGATAAAATTAGAAAGAGCTCTCCTATGTCTTGCATGAATGACACACAGTGGTGTGCACTTGTCCACATGTGATTAAGTTCTGAGAACAAGGTGTGTGTGAACTTATTTATTTCTTATCTGGTCTTTATGTGGTCTACTTGTCCTATAGTCTAACACAACTATGGTTATAGGCAGTCTCAGAATAGAACAAGCGAAACCGTGCAAAATTCAAGTGATGGTTGTGTTACTCTTTTTATATCAAATACGTAATGCCTATGTGTCAACAAAAAGGCATGTGCAATTTTAACAGAAGGACAAAAACAGGAAGGATGCAGGACACGATCAAGAAGTGCTCGTTGAAGAACATGATCGACCTCATGAAGATGTTGATGAAGTGGAAATCTTCAACAACTTCCATACCAGTAGCAACATGAGACTGAGCGATGCTGCAAGAGAAGCAGTGGTAAGTACCTTCATTTGCTTTCCTTGAAATCTGCTGAAGCCATTGGCATAAAAAAAGAAAAAGTAGCAGCCAAAAGTGGCGCCATCATTTTGAAGTTGTAATATTACAACAGTTAATATGTTGTCTATGCATTGTGCTTATGAATCTCTGTCGGCAGTAGACTGAGGAAGACCTATGCATTACTTGTACTCAAATAATCTCTTGGTTCTGCAATTTAAGTCCTCTTCCTAATGTTTACTCCTTGGTTTTCACAGGAAGCGATGGAGACTATATGTGTAGAACTTGTTGCTGATGTTGTTTCCAAGGTCCTCTCCCAGGCCAGCTGCAACACCAATTTCTTTGAAGAATGCTGGTATCAGGACAAGCTACTCCAGACTTTGGGAAAGGCTTGCTGCTCATCAGGAAAGTTTAGCTGTCCTCGCCGAACAAGTGGATCAACTGAAGAGGAAGGCAGAAAACACTGATAGGGAGTTTGATAAGTTCAAGAAACAACAACAGGAGGAGTACAATAAGCTCCATGAGCATATCATGCTCTTAAGCGCTGGTAACTCTTAGTCTTGTTGATGCAGTGAACATGTGGTTTGTTTGCTATTTTGATGTGAAATTTTGGTGGCTTGATATGTGAACTCTGTCAGTGGTTTGCTGCTGAGTTGAACTATTGTTATTTGATTCAGGTTCAATATAATTATGCATGTAGTCATTTTGTGAAGCAGTGTAGATCTAAAATCATTTTCTCTAATGTAATGATTGGTGCGCACATGGTAGATTTAGCATAGGCACATTGTTAAATAAGAATCTAACATGTGGATGAACCAGTGAATGATACGTGTAAGAGCCACGACACGGCATGTGGGCCAATACAAACAAAATACGTGGTACAAATCCATCCTACCACATGGTCGAATCAGAAAAAGAAACATGGGTAGCTTAGGGCACGACATGTGGCCCAATAAAATACTGACACACGGACGTACAACATTGAGACACGTGGTTGAGTAAAAGAAATACACATGGGGTATTGTGGTCATGGCATGTGGACCAATAAAAATACGACACTTAGTCCAATGAAGAAGTGACACATGACCCAACCGCAACATGACACGTGTGCCAATAGAAAACTGACATGTGGAACAACAGGGTCCCAACACATGGTCCAGTAAGAAACTAAAACGTGCAAGAACCAGGGATGGCCACGTTGTGCAATAAGAAGGTGACACGTACCCGAATCATCTCCAATGCAGCCAGCTATAGCATGTACATGTGGAAAGCATCTCCAACAAAAGCACCCACTAGCGTGGCTGCCCTTTGCCACGCATGCCAAAGTAGTTCTATGACGATCAGTTTTTGTCATAGATCTATCTAATTCTATGATGATTTTCTAGAATCATCATAGAATTGCAAGAATGATGCGACTTCTATGACAAACCATTTTTCATCATAACTTCGTCATAAAACTGAAATTATGACGAATTTGGCTCCTTCAGTGACGAAAGTTGATCGTCGTAGAAGTGGATATTTCTAGTAGTGGTTGGTTGAGTGCATCTTGCCGATCTTCCTCTGCTTTGGCTTCATTGTATGCTAGGATCACGGTGCTTTGTAGTCGAGGTCGATCGGTAGGACGGCCTTGGTGCCATACACCATGAAGAAAAGTGTAAAGCCAGTGGACCGATTCAGAGTTGTCCTCAACCCTAGAGCACGGCCAGTACCTCCCCCACCCATCGCCCCACAAAATTGTCGAGCCTGTCGAAGATGTGGCGTTTGAGGGCCTAAAGTACTATGGCATTCACACGCTCCACTTGGTCATTCGTTCATGGGTGAGCGACGGAGGCCCAGTCGACTCGAATGCCATAGTCATCGTAGAATCGGAGGAACTTCTTCCCGGTAAAGAGCGTGCCATTATCAGTGATTGTAGAGTTTGGGACCCCAAATCTATATATGATGTCGAGGAAGAATTCCACCGCGTCTTTGGATCTTACTCTTGTTATGGGTTTGGCTTCGATCCACTTGGTGAACTTGTCAATTGTCACTAGAAGATGAGTGTAGCCCCCAGGTGCTTTCTTGAATAGGCCAAGCAGGTCGAGCACCCAGGTCACGAAGGGCCATGCTAACGGGATGGTTTGTAGCTCTTGCATAGGCAAGTGAGTTTGTCATGCGTAAAACTGGCATCCTTCACAGCTTTCATATGATTTGCTAGGCGTCCGCAACTGCTATGAGCCACTAGAAGGCTTGTTGAAAGACTTTTCTGACCAGCGTCCTAGGCACTGCATGATGTCTGCAGATTCCCGTGTGGGCTTCCCGAAGGAGTCACCGCCCTTCTTCTTGCGAAATGCATCTCTGGAGGATCCCTAAGGTGCTATGCTTGTAGAGGATGTTTCCTATGATCATATAGGATTTGCAGCGTCTTGCTAGGTGTTGTGCCTCTGTTATGTCATCTAGTAAATTCTTCCTGAGGGATCCTCTAGAGATCACCATCAGGCCAAGAGGACTCGCAGCCTTCGGGTGGGGGTGGTGTTTGACCGGTAGGGCGGGTTCCGCTTTACCAGCCACGCCCATCATTTGGTCGTGCGACCAAAGGGCTCACACCGATGGTTCATGCGCATCATTGACGAACACTCCCAGCAGGGCTAGTCCCTAACTCAACGTGATCTTAACTAGAGAATCGGCGGCTAAGTTGTCTCACCTAAGGATGTGGTGGAGTTCTAACCGATGAATCTTTCTTCGAGTTTTTGGACTTTGTTACAGTAAGCCACCATCTTGTTGTCACAACATGATGCTTCTTTCATGACCTGGCTGATGACCAACTCCGAATCCCCCCTAAAGAAGAGGTGACAAGCGCCCCGCTTGGAGGCAATTCTGAGGCCATGGATGAGGGCTTCGTATTCTGTGACATTATTGGTTGCCCGGAAGTGGAGTCCGATGGCCTACTCCATGCGTTCTCCTGTTGGGGAGATCATGAAAATCCTAACCCCCGCACCCATGGCCATGAGCGACCCATCGAAATACAACGTCTAGTATTCCAAACAGATCGGAGGTGGGGTCTTCTAAACTTCGGTCCAATTAGCGATGAAGTCTGTGAGGACTTGCAATTTGATAGCCGTTCTTGGGACGCACGTGATTTGGCCATGCGGGCAAAGGCATTGCTGTTCTAAAGCGCAGCACCTAGCAGGGCGGACACTACGACTATGATGGGGTGCCCCTCAAAGTAGTGTAGCAACTTTCGCTTGGCAATGAGGATGGCATAGATAAGCTTCTAGATCTACAGGTAGCACACCTTAGTGTCCAAGAGGACTTTGCTGATAAAATATACCAGCCTCTAGATCTTGTGGGAGTGCCCGCTTTCTTCTCGCTCAACGATGAGCGCCGCGCTGACCACCTAGGTGGTCGCGGTAATGTAGAGGAGGAGCGGTTCCCCCTTTTTGGGTGATACTAGTGTGGGGGTCGTTGCTAGGAATGTTTTGAGCTTCTTGAAGGCCTCATATGCTTCTGTCATCTAGAAGAATCGGTCAGCCTTTTTCAAGAGCCTATATAGTGGCATGCCACGCTCCCCTAGCCGTGAGATGAATTGGTTAAGGGAGGCCAGGCACCCCATAAGCTTCTGGACTCCCTTTAGGTTCATGATGGGACCTAGATTCTCGATCGCTATAATCTTCTCCAGGTTGGCTTCGATGCCCTGCTCAGAAATGATGAACCCGAGAAGCTTTCCCTTAGGGATCCCAAAAATGCACTTTTTGGGATTGAGCTTGATTCTGAATTCTCTAAGACAAGCAAAGGCGGCCTCTAGGTTGCTAGCCAGCTGGTTAGCTTTCATAGACTTTACGACGATGTCGTCGATGTAAACTTCTATGATGTCCCTAACAAGCTCACCGAGGCATTGGTTCATGCACCTTTGATAGGTGTCTCTCGCATTCTTGAGTCCAAAGGGCATGGCGACACAGCAGTAGAAGCCAAACGGGGTGATGAAGGAAGTTGTGAGCTGGTTGGCCTCCTTCATCATGATTTGATGATACCCTAAATATGCATCCAGAAAGCAAAGGGGTTTCACAACCTGTGGTCGAGTTAATGACTTGATCGATTCATGATAGCGGGTAGGGTACCTTTGGACATGCCTTGTTTAGGTTGGTGTAATCCACGGTCATCCTCTAGGTCCTATTTTTCTTCCAAACTAGGACCAGGTTAGCAATCCATTTAGGGTGGAAGACTTCCTTGATGAATCCTGCTGCCAGGAGCCTGGCGATTTCTTCTCCAATGGCCTTCCGCCTTTCATCGTCGAAACGGCGGAGGCACTGTTTGACCGGTTTAGATCCTGACAAGATATCGAGGCAATACTCAGCGCCCTGCCTCAAGATTCCTAGCATGTTGAAAGGTTTCCATGCAAATATGTCCCAATTTCAGAGCAGGAATTCGGTGAGCTCGTGCTCTTGCCGTCAGAGAGGCCACAACCGATCTGAACGGTTTTGTTGGTGTCTTCTAGGTCAACTTATATCGCCTTGGTGTCTTCAGTTGGCTTGAAGGCTCCCATCAATTGCTGCCTTGTGCTAGACTTCGGTGCGAATTTAGTCACGGTAGCCTGGATAGTGCACAGTTCTGAGGCTCGAATTGCTACCACCGCGATGTTGAGGTTTTCCTCCTCGCAAGATTATGCCTGGTGCTTAAGCTTGAGGTAGGCATAATTAGGAACGGCCATGAATTTTGCATAGCACGATCGGCCCAAGGTGGCTTGATAAGCGCCGAGGAGGTTGATTATCTTGAAATCTAGTGTCTCCATCTGAAAGTTTACTTGTCCTCCAAATGTGACTAGCAGGGTGATCCGCCCAAGGGGTGATGCCCGCACTCTGGGTATGACCCCATAGACGGGGGCATTCGTTGGTCGTATTGCTTCTCTAGAGAGGCCCATAGCATCATATGTCCATGAATATAGGACATTGAGTCCGCTTCCTCCATCCATCAACACCTTGGTGAGACATATTTCTTCGACCATTGCACTGACGATGAGGGGGAACTGCCCTAGCGGCTAAATGTGGTTGACATGATCGGACCTATCGAAGGTGATCGCTGCTTCTAACCATTTTAGGTCGACCAAAGTGGTATTGGCGTAGGTTGTTCTTATGTTGACCTTCCTCCTCTCCAAAGTCATCATTTGCCTTGCCTCGTCGGTGGTCGGCTTGTTGATGGGTGGCATCGGTTGTTTTGCTATGATGAGTATTTGGGCATGGCTCTTAAAAATCGTTCCTTGAGTCTACCCATAGTGGCCCGAGGCTTAGGGTTTCTAGAGTGGGGGACTTGATCATGATCTTCAACGTGAGAAGGTGCTGGCCCTCCCATCATGGTAAGCTTTTTGATGAGGCTGTCATGGGTCATTCCGTGAGCTTGTCTATCGGCGGTGGTGAGAGAGGGTACTGGCCCCCTTTGTAGGTGAACTCTAGGATGCAGCCTCCAAGGTTAGTTCCAAGAGTTTGCCCGCCATAGACAGCGGGATCCAGGCTTCCAAAATGGAGGTCCAGACTGCAACTGAAGGCAGTCACGGGCGCTAGCCTTTCGATGCCGGTGAACTCATAGTTTTCATGGCGGATGTGGCCGTTGTGGGCCATTCCACGGGTGAGTCCACAGGCGGCGTGAGAAGCCTTCGCTTGCTTCTCTGCAATCAAGAGTGCACAATAGTCCCCTACCTAATGCGCCAACTATTGGTGTTTTGTAAACTAGACTAGTAAACTTATACGGTTGCGGCGCTGCTCTAGAAAGATGATTGTAGCATTCAATAGACACGAGGATTTATACTGGTTTAGGATGGAGCCCTACGTCTAGTCTCAGAGATGATCGAGTATGTGTTCCTTGCTTGAATGCTCTGAAGTTCTTACAATGAGGGTGCAAGAATGGTGGAAGAGATGGAAGGACCTATGCTAGGCGAAGGGCTGCCCAAAGAGAAGCTCCAGGAGCCCTACTACAATGGTGGATGAATGGAATGGTAGAGGATTCAGAATGTCTGGAGAGGGCACCCTGGCTACCCTTATGTAGAGTTCGGGGCAGGGCGCATACAAAGTAGGAGGTTCTCTCGACCGAAGGGCCGAGAGCCTAAGGGAGGGCCTAACTAACTTGGGTTGCAAGCTACACCGTCTTCTGGTGCATGTCCGGTCACGGCTATCATCATGGCCATCTAGTCGTGTCATGGTAGGATGTGACGTGGCGCTACTGTGCCGGCCGTGGTGGCACTGTAGCATCGATGGTAGTTCGTTAGCCATCCCATGCAACGCGGTGTCCGTCTTGGCCTTTGTTATTGTCTCCTGCTTCCCAGAGGCACCGTACCCTGAGTAGGTAGCTGCCCTGGGTCATCGATCGCTTGGTCGCTTCACGGGGCCGAGGGTCCCCGACCCCGATCATCGAGGTTAGGGCACTCTACAAGTCTAGATGGCCTTTTCGTTGAGCCCCTTGTCATGGATCCTCATCCTGTAGTGGGTGGGATCGTACAATCGTCTAGTCGGTCCGTATTTGGATGGTGGGTGTCGTACCCATTGCCACCGTGGTGCGGCGTTGTCTCGTCGGTGCGGCATGGCACAAGGATGTTGTCTGACTGGGCCGAGGTGACTGTTGTCCCCTCAGTCCTTGCGGGGTCAGTATGGCATGCTTGCTCTTGTCAGAGTAGGTGCGCCTAGCTGCACTCAACCTCCCCCCATCCCCTCCGGGGGTTGTGACGGGGAGAGGTCGTGTGTCTTGCGAGCGTTGTGTGCTAAGGTGGATGGAAGGGGTTGGGGATAACCCTAGTCTTGTCGGCTAGCCCGCTCTGCTTGGCTTTCGCTAGACCTCGGTCGTTCGGGCCTTTCGCTAGTTGTTGTATTATGAGTCGCGCGGCCTGCGAACTAATCGGTGCCTTGGGACACCCCCGGGGTTATAACCCTGACACGTAGCATGCGGCAGAAGGAGAGAGGTCATGATGGATCATTTGCTTCGTTGTCCGGCCTGGGAGCCTCCGTGGCTTTGGCGTGTTGCGATTGCTAGGCCTCGGCTAGTTGGGCCGTCTAAGAGGCTATCTAATCAGTGTCTTGAGATACCCGGCGTCTCATAACCCCAACAGTTCTAGTTCTATTACATAGATTAACTTTCTTAGCAATCTGACTAGGTTAGTCCTTCATAGCTTGGAGTACACATCACCTTGTCTCTTGTCTTCAAGCAGAGCAAGGGCCGGCCTAGGCCCATACTGAGTAGTCAATCCTATGGGAAGCCGTTAGGATCCTAGTCTGTCAGGTGGGCTTCGTTGCATGAAGTGGAATGTTGAATATATTAGATTGCTGCTCAAGATACCACCAAATCTAGATGCCACCCATAGTTGAGGAAAAAATTATCACACCCTTCAAAATATATTGCTCTGCCCAAATGGCTAAAGGATTACAAAATGCTGGTCCCACATTTTCAAGAATGACAAGAAAATTATTTGAGCCACAAATTGGAAGAAATATATCTTCGCATTCATCAATGACATTATGGACAAAAGTATAAAGGAAGATGATCATATCATCTATTTGCTCAAGACATTCTTTAACTTCGGAAAGGGGACTCAAACTAATCCTGACAAATATATTTTCGAAGTTAGAAAGGGAAAACTACTCGAATGTCTTTTCTTTTTCAAGAGGCATCGAAGCCAATCTAGAAAAAAGATCAAGGCAATCATCGATATGCAACCAGCTCAAAACAAAAAGCATGTTCAGAGGCTACCAGACAGATTCATATCAATGTTAGTAGAGCAAAAGTCTACTGTTTTTCAAATAATTCATAAGTCATACATATTCAGTGTGCTCTAGAGCAGCAAACCGTATTTGAGGACTCGAAAGAAATACCTCATGAAACTGGCCACAATAACAAGCCCGATTCCAAAAGCAATCTTGGTTCTCTACCTCGCACCATCACCTATAAGTGCAGTAGTAGTTGAAGAAAAGAAATATAACAACAGGTTGCATTAATTACTAATTTACTACATTTTTAAGCCTTATCGGGAGCAAGTTGCATTTTTTTTTTGATAAAGAAGTTGCATAATTTTGAGATCGAGAAAACTGCATACACTAGAGCTATGACATCCATGAAGTTGAAGCATTATTTTCAAGCACAACACATAAAGGTGCTATATGCTCAACCATTGGAAGAGGTATTTGGAAACAAGGATGTTTTGGGACGTATCGGGAGGTGGGCAGCAGAATTAAATGAGTACATAGTTAACTTCAAGCACCTGTTAGCAATGTCAAGCCCTCACACACTTCATTGCCGACTGGACACTAACTGCATATGACACGATATTAGAGTTCAAGGGATAATTATGGATAGTCATGTGACAGAGCCTGGGGGTACTTCGGGAGGCAAGAGGCTGCAGTGATCACCTCTCCATTTGACGTAAAGCTCTGATATGCCACGAGGTTATAATTTTTTAGCAATAACAACATAGTCAAATATGCACTATTGCGGGGCTTCACGAACTATGAAGATGCGTTATCAAGTCAGATTCAAAGTATTGACTGGCTATGTGGAAACGAATTTAAAGTGAACGAGCCTCAGCAAGCTATAGTACTTAGCGGCAATCCGAAGAATGGAACATTATGGATCATACCATAATTATTACAAAAGGTCATATAGCCATGGCATCAGATAAATCTTATGTAACCAAAAAAATGAAAGAAAAACAAATCTCCCATAGGTACTTAAGTAATCGTTTGAGGATTCTTGGCTTGCTGAGTGATCTCAGCCCCAAAATAACATGCTTCGCCACAATTCACGTGAAAATAGAAATGGAGCATGAGCCAAATATAGGATTGGTGAAATAATAAACTTTGCCTACTAAAACATCTCGGACTACAAAGCATGATTTAAAAATAGCGGGGCTATTGAAAATAACGGCAACTTTTTTCAGCAACTACGAAGCTATAGCGACGCTATGACAGATAGCGTTTTAAAGAAAACATGAAAAACACCAGTAATTGATGCAAAAAAACATGGCAAATATAAAAATCTATGAACACAAATATATTTCTTAGGTTCCACAAGTTCAGGTAACATTACTAATACGACATTACAACATGGTTCATGAAACTCTAGTATTTAATTGTCCAAAACACTAAATTAGTGGGTTTGCTATCACTTGGGGCCTGTTACATAAAACCGAAATAGCGCTGCTATTTTGGCGCTACCACTAAGTGGATTAGTGGCACTATAGCCCGCTATTTTGGCCATAGCCGTCGTAGAGCCAAAAACAACAATAGCTTAGCATGACCTCTCTCTACCGCTATAACGCTGCTATAGCCTGCTATTTAAAACCAAGCTACAAAGTGGAGACTTTGGGACCGTTTGGTAGGGATCCGGCTCTACCAAAAACGGCTCTGGTTCTAGATCCTGTGAAGGAGAGCAGCTTTAGGAGTGGGAGTTGTTGCTGTTTTGGTAAAGCGTTTCATAAAACAGTTTCTCCTGGCAGATAAGGAGGATGAAATGTCTATAATACCCTCTACTTTTTCTTTTTTTTTCTTCTTTTTTCTTATTTCTTGTTTTCCCACCGCATCGTTATGTCCGCTCGTTATCCACCGCATGGTTATCTCCATCACATTGATTCTTCTTTCTCTCTCCACACATTATCTCTGCACTGCATTGAATCTGCGCTGGCGACCGCCTCCGCTCGCTCCTCCTCGTGCCGGCAACCGCCTCCGCCTGCTCCTCCCCATGTCGGCATGCGCCGGCCCTCACCCTACGTCGACAACCACCTCCGCCCTACGCATGCGTGTGTGCAGACCTCCATGGCTGTTGTCCACAACGGGCGCCGCGGCCCCTGGCCTACTCAACATCCATCGATGCCAGGAAAGAAGGGCACCCACGTCCAACCAGCACAGGGGCCGCGCGCGCATAAGCAGGGATTTTTTTTTAATTTTAACACTTTTGTAAATTAATTTTAAATCTAACACTGTTTGTTTTTTTTTTCAAAACTAACACTTTTGGCCGCACCTATTGCCATGGCGTGGCGAAATGCCTGTGCCGCGCCATGCATGATGGCGCGGTGGGTGTCTGACGTGGCGACGATCGGAAATGCTGACCGGTGACGTGGCAGGGCTTGCCGCGCCACCGATCTGTCGTGCCAAGATCGGTGGCGCGGCAGAGCCAAATAAAAGGTTCGCGGCCAGTCCCACGGTCGGAGCAGCAAGCCCGCATGGCCGCCGTGCCCGCGCCCGCCCACGCCTCCCGGCCCGATCTAGCGCGCCACCGCCGCCGAGGACGAGCACCGCTGCCGCGAGGTACTCCCCTAGTGTATTTGTTGATTGAATCAACATTGTTAGTATAGTAAGATAGTAAAATAAATAAAGTTAGTATAATTAGTAAAGTATAGTTAGTAAAGTTAGTTAGTCTAGTTGGTATAGGTAATATAGTAAGTTAGTATAGATAGTAAAGTTAGGTAGTTTAGTTAGTGCAATTAGTGAGTCTAGTTATACATTGGATTTAGTCTAATTAGTTATTGTAGTTAGCCTTGTATAGATGTTAATATTAGATTAGTTAGTATAGTTATAGTTAGAATATGTATTAATATTACTATGGACATTACGTACGATGATTTCGACGACTTGATGGAGTTTCTTGAAATGCTTTTGCAGATGGATTGTTGTGTTAGAGTTTTATACAGAGGAAGTGTTAGGAGAGAAGATGGTATGTTTGAGGATATGGAAGAAGAATTGGAATGGTTTGATGAACCTCCTAGCTTCAACGACCTTTGTGTCTGTTTGAATGCAAAATTTGGCGGTGATTTCACACTAAAGGGGAGGTTTAATACTGAGAAGACTAGGGCACACTATGTCCTCATACCCTTGCGCGACCCCGCTCACTGGTCCCGCTATACTAGGGTGCTCCAAGGTTCCAATGTGCCCATGGCTGAGGTGGTGGTGGAGAATGGGTACAGGATGCAGGGTGTTCAGGACGACCCGTCCATTGATGGTTTTGGAGGCAATGAACAAGAATTAGGGATTGAAGGGGAAGCAACTCTGGATAACATGGATTTGGATGGTCAGTTGATGCAGGAGCAGTTTCATTCAACTACAGTAGGTTGTATGAGCAATGACTTCGATGTGAATGAGTTCGAACGGGAAGAGAAGGAGCAGGAGGAGGAGGACAGGATCGGTGATGTAGTTAGCAGTGATTCAGATGATTCTGATGATGACCAATGAGGTATAGATGCTATGCCAATACCGGTTGATGCCATGACAGTACCGGTTCATGCTATGCCATTACCAGTACCAACTGAGGTACTTCATGCTATGCCGGCTCAAGTAGACTAGTCACAGATTTGCCAAAGGGTGGTACCCCCTATGATTCATGGGGTAGAATAGGAGGCGCTTCACAGTACGTTCCACTACCACCTTACACAGCGACTGAGCTTGAGCTACTAAGGTCGAGAACGTACCTTTCAAGGGCGTTCCGAACTATAGGGATGCCAACATGACCGATATGGCAGTTTGTGACACCGATCTCTAGATATGTAGGAAATCATTGTAGGACCATGAGAAAGAAACCCTTAGGAAGGGGATGATATTCAATACAATGTTAGAGATGAAGCTCTTTCTTCAGGACCATGCTGTGTATCACCATAGGCCATACACCGTCACTCATTCAGGCCAGGAGTTGAGGTACCACGTGATATGCAAAAACGGTTGTATGTGGAGGTTAAATGCACGAAAGAGACAGAGTGATGGCAAGTGGAGGATAACTAAAGTTGTCGAACCCCATACTTGTCTATCAAATAGGGGGAAGGAAAATCATCAGCAACTCACTGCACGTTACCTTGCCCATCATATATTGGGGCTCATTGATGACAATAACGACATTTCAGTGTCTTCTTTACAAGAGTCCATATCTGGATTCGTTAAGTATGATGTGAAGTACGGAAAGGCTTGGCGTGCTAAGCAAATTGCCCTAGCGATTCAATGGGGTAGTTGGGAGAAAGCGTACAACAGGGTGCCCCGCATCTTATGTGCAATGTATTACTACAACCCTGGCTTGAAATGGTTTGTGGACACTGGAGGGATGTATTTTTTGGACCCGTTGAGGCATGTTCTTCTATCGTGTATTCTGGTCGTTCGTGCAAACGGAACATGCATTCTAGTTTTGTCGACCAGTCGTACTTGTTGATGGCACTTTCCTGATAGGAAAGTATATGGGCACATTGATGATGTCTTCTGTTGTTGATCCTGAGGACCAGATAGTACCCATGGCTTTTGCTTTGGCAGAGGAAGAGAACAATGAATCATGGTCATGGTTCATGCGGCTTCTACGTGTACAAGTGCTTGGCCCATTCTAAGCTCCAAAGGGACTAGACCGTAGTTGGATTTAACACCACATTCGCACTTGACTGGAGGTGCTTTGTAAATTAACATTTCTTTCTTCTTTTGCTTTGCCTTTGGAGGTTCTTCCGGCCATTGGTTCTTAGGACCATACAACCAATCCTTGAAACGACACTTCGCCATTGAAAACACCTAAATAAATTGACATTAGTACATGAACACATATAGCTCAACATTTCAACACATACACTTTGCACTTACTTCGTGCTAGTTTGGACACACAAGCTCCAACGTATTCTTAGGGTTTATCATAGCTCGATCTCCGCAATCGCACAGAGGAGGTCCCTCGAGTCGTCTAACTGCGGCTAAGTGCTTCTCCTTAGCCGTCATTGGAGGGGGGTTAGAGGGAGGTGGAACCCACCGCTCGAAGTGCTCTCGTGGATGTCGCCCTCTCTACCAATCGTCGAAAAGGAGGTACCTAGGGTCAAACTTGTCTGCATCGTCGATCCACTGAAAGAAAAAGCACCTCTCATGGTCCTACACAACAAAATTCCAACAAAATATTAGTAACCTAGTAATACAAATTAAGAAAAAAAAACATACGAAAATAATTACTTACATTAAAATGACTGCATGTGTAGAAGCAACGAGCCGCTGTGTCCAGATATCTCAATTGAAACACGTCGGCCGGACGACCACAGTCACAGTTAAGGACTGGGAGGTCAGGAGGGACGGGGGCATCTTTGCTAGACTCGTTGGGGTACAATTCTCTAGGATGACTCCGTTTTCGCCACAACTGCTCCCGAAACATATCTTCCATCTAATAAAATGGTTCAAATTAAACATCAATCAAAATAACGTAAATTATTATAAAATATAATCATTTGCTTTGCAACTAAAATAATATAACCAACACTTATCGCAAAAAAATATACATGGTAAACATACTTCTAACTAAATAATTAACCTTAACATTGACAAAATCAAACTAATATCTTTCTCCAAACCATAGCCCATAATTTCCAAACATAATTTCCCTCTTAACCTTAACTCTCATTCATAATATTCCTATCCACCATTCAAACAAAAAAAGTGCATCATTACCTTGAACGAGGCCGAGGAGGGAGGGAGGCGGCCAGGGAGCGAGGGAGGCAGCCGCGGGTAGGCGGGCTGGCGCTGGCGCGGCGGCGGGCACGACGGCTAGGCGTGGGCGGGCGCGGGGAGGCGGGCTTGCTACTCGGGTAGGCGAGCATTTTATTCAGCTCTGCCGCGCCACCAATCAGGGTGCGGTAGAGCCGCGCCAAGATCGGTGCGCGGCAAGCCCGGCCACGTCACCGGTCAGTATTTTCGGTCGTCGCCACGTCAGCCTCCCGCCGCGCCACCATGCATGGCGCGGCACAGGTATTTTGCCGCGTCATGGCAATAGGCGCGGCCAAAAATGTTAGTTTTAAAAAATATATTTTTAGATTTAAAATTAGTTTACAAAAAGTGTTAAAATTTAAACAAAATTCTCAGCAAGAGCCGTGTGATGAAGCTGCAATTTCTGGCTCCAGTTGCGCGCAGATGCTTGAGTCACCGGGTTTTCCGGGGCTCCTCCGCCGGAGCAGTTTCCTCGGAGGCCGTTTGGTTTGAGAAGCACAAAAATGGATCCTGGAGCTGCCCAGGGAGCTCTACCAAACGGCCTCTTTATGCGCTAAATGTTGCCTGTGACAGAACCGTCGAAGAAAAAAAAATATTTCTACACTGGCTATCGATGATGTGGAATGACACCTAGGTCTTTTACCGTTAGAGGTTCCCATGTAGCCTTACGTTAGTGACGTGTTTGCTCAATGAAAAAAAAACAAAGCAATAATAGTGAAATAATTAACAAATAATGGCCCATATTTGATGCCACATTAGCACCATCGTAATAATGCTCCAATGTCGCAAACTGGTCAAATTTTACGGGGATCACAAAGTATTAACTTACAAAGAATACAAGCAACTTAGTTATGGAAATGGAATTCTCCCTCTCAACAGTCTTGTTTGATTGAAAGTGGTAGAACGGTCAGCGTTGCACCAGATACAGGTAGCCATCACCAATCAGTGTAGAAAGGGCTGCTGGACTTGTGGCCCGCCGCACGAGCGGGACTTGCCTGGACCGTCGCCGTCGCTGATTAGCGTGCCTTTGTAGCGCATTCCCTTCGGACCTTCTCTCAGGATTTTCAGCGTCGAGCCGCGCGACTTTCAGCGTCCTGCCACGCAAGACACAACTGCCGGCGGCGTCAATGTAGAAAATATCCGTGCAGATCTTCGCGGCACTTCATTGATGTTAGAGTTCACACCGGCTTCCCTGACTAGCATGACGCCCTGCATTTCTTTCTATAGCCAACTACCAAAGACGAAGCCACATATGCCATAACCCACAGACGGCTGCTAACAACTTCGTGTTAACGTGGATTCGAATCACACTAACAAAAGCTACTCCCTTCCTTTCAAATTATAAATTTTTTTGACTTTTTTAATACGTTGCTTTTGTATATGTTATACATCTAGATATATAATGAATATCTAAGTGCATGGCAAAAGCCATGAATACAGTCAAAACGTCTTATGATTTGAAACATAGATAGTAGCATAGATATTGAGGTCGCACAAAAATAACAAGGTCGACTAGTAAGCTGACCGTGCGGTGTAGACACTCGTTCTTTACCCAAAAAGCCATGAACACCTCATAGGAAGACCTGTCACCCGTCACCCAGGAACACAATAGAGTTGCTCTAGAATCAGTATCTCATTAAGAGAGGCGTTCGATAGTTGAGGTTAGAGAAGCTAAAAGTAGGAGAAAAGGGTCATTGAGTGTGGTTAACCTTAATCAGCAAGAATCCTTTAATATATAGAGAGGTTTTTATCTTATCCCAATATAAAACCTCCTAAAACAAAATCTATAAGCTTCCTACGAGATAGGAGGAGTTTGCACCAAATTTAGGTTGAATTACACGGATAGACAAAACCGACTCAGGCCTGTTTGTACGTAGCAATGCGCATCGGATGCCGATTTTTCTAGCTTGATTGAGTTGTCTGTAGAAACCAGCCTGCGTACGTTTTAACTCAAAGTTGCTACCATTTTTTAATCTTTTATTTAATATATTTTTGTCTACTAGATGATCTCAAATGCAAAAAAAAGTCTTAACTACAGAGTTTTATATAAAAAAGTTCTAACATTCATGATATATAAGGGCAGTCCCAATAAAGCATTAATGGTAGTTTCTATCTCTATTAGTTATGGTAACAGCTAAGCAAAAATGCTCATATGGCAGTCCAATTAACGAGGAAAGAGAAGGAAATTCGATGAAACCATTTCTTGAATGAGAAATCACGTCTAACGTGAAACGAGGCACGAAGAAACCACGAGTTTGGCGCTGGGCGGTCTCTACCAAGGGGGGCCGCCGATGGGACTGCAGGCTGCGCTCGCAGTTTGCCCAGGCCGCACCGTCGTCGCGCACGCCGCGTCTCCGCCCAAGCCGTGCAGCCGTGCGTCCGCGCCCAGGCCGTGCTCGCCGTTCGCGCAGGCCGCGCCGCCGCGCAGGCTGCGCTTGCCGTCCGCAAGGCCGCGGCTCCGCCCAGGACGCGCCGCCGCGCAGGCTGCGCTCCCGTCCGCGCAGGCCGCGCTTGCCGTCCGCGAAGGCCGCGGCTCCGCCCAGGCTGCGCTCCCATCCGCGCAGGGCGCGCGCACGCGCCGTTGCGGCTGCGCTGCCCGTCCGCCCAGGCGCTCGCCGTCCGTGCAGACCACGCGCCCAAGCCGGTGCACAGGCTGCGCTCCCCGTCCGCCCAGGCCGCTCGCCGTCCGCTTTGCCGCGCTCGATGCTGCTCTCTGGCCGAGGCCGGGCTCCACGACGATGACGGTCGCGAGCACGCGGCTCTCCGTGGCGAGGTGGAGGCCAACCGAGGCTCCTCCGCTATGCGGTCGTCCGTGCAGGCTCCGTAGCGAGCAAATGTATATGCGGCTCCACTGCTCCAGGAGGAAGACGATAGACTTGGAAGAGAGAAAGCAAAGCAAAAAAAAAAAAAAAAAAAAAAAAAAAAAAAAAAAAAAAAAGTGAACATTTATTACGGGAAAAAACCTGCCTGGCTGCTACGAAAATCACACGAAGTTTTATTCATTGGACTGTCTCAATAACGACCATTAGATTAGTTATATAATATATTTTTTATAAAAAAATATTTATAGAGATATAAGTAATATTATTATCTTAAACTTAATCAAATTTGAGCTAGTTTGATCGAAAGAGATCTTATAATTGTATTTTTTTACGACCATATCAATATTTAAGATGCTTTGAAAATTTTCAAAATATATGAACTTCAGTATATATATGTTTGACCGGAAGGGATCTTATAATTGTATCTTTTTTTACTACCATATCAATATTTAAGATGCTTTGAAAATTTTCAAAATCTACGAACTTAAGTCTATCTAATAATAAAGAGGTAAAATTTCTGTCACCTATAATTTTTCGTCCAACCTAATCACCTTTGTTTGATCCGCATCTAGCCTAGTTGCGAGTAGTGTTTGATTCGGGTCTTTTTTATTTTTGTTTCCGTTTCCATTTCTTGTCTGATCGTTTCCTTTTTTTTTTCCTTTTCCGGAACGTAGGTGTTTGCGTCGGGTCCTAGGAAAGTGCCGCCCCCACTTCTCTTGGTCTGGATGGTAATGTCCGTGACGTTTCTGTCACTTTTCAGTTTTATTTTTTGTTTTTTAATTTCCTGGTGAAGGATTTATGTTTTTATTATAAAAATAAGATAAATAATAAAAACAATATTACTCATCTTTTATACGTTGACCCTTATTTATAATAAATAAATATTTCTATTACTAAGTTCTTGGTTTTAGTCTATCCATAATAATAGAGAACCGAAATTTCTGGGTACTTTTCTTTTCCGCCTCTTCCTCCGCTCCCATATTCAAGTATATTTTTTCATGTGTTCCAGTCCGGGTATTCTATCCGTATTCTTTTTTCGTTCCAATCCGCCGCCACGATAGCTGTAACACCTCGGTGTTAAGCGTGCATTACCATTTCATCCCATGAGCATAATCATCATCACCTCATGCATAAGCATCATTCATGCATTTCATTTCGAAAGAAATGAAGTATCATTTCATGTGGTGCTTAAGTTGATTGAAATTCATTATGTTTAAATCAATGTGAAATGCCATGCTCGTGTTTGGATGCCATGATTTCTTGTTTTGATCACTAGGATAGCTTATAAATATTTAGGATACAAATTGGAGCAAAGTTTGTATTTAAATTTTTGCCAAATTTTGCTTTTAAATAATTCTTCAAAATTAGGGTTTTGAATTAATATTGATGTTTATTTTTAATTCAAAATCTATTTGGAATTTGACTTTGGTGTTGAAAGCAAAGTTGTAGAGAATAAATTTTTAAGCAACTTTCATTTTTACACCAACTTTTGAAACTGCGTTAAAATAGTTCAAAATTTCGTTTGAATGAAAAAGAATTTAAAAATAATTTGAAAATGACCAATTCACCTAAGTTGGGCCTCGCGCCTCACTTCTGGCCCATCAGCCGAAGCCGGCCCATCGCTCCTCACCGCGTCCGCGCCTTCGCCTCGACCCAGCCCGCTCGCCCGGCCTGCCTCAGCGCCGAGCCGCGCCCGTTCCCGCACGCCGCGCCTGACCGACGCAGAGCGCGCACACCGCGTGG
This sequence comes from Miscanthus floridulus, assembly GCF_019320115.1. NCBI lineage: Eukaryota > Viridiplantae > Streptophyta > Magnoliopsida > Poales > Poaceae > Miscanthus > Miscanthus floridulus. The sequence continues at coordinate 64,428,041 of NC_089598.1, read as the reverse complement.
CCGCCAAGCGCTGGTGAAGCTCGCCGCGCGTCATAGCCGGCCTGCCCCGCCCTCCACGCGCTCGCCTTCACCTGCCGACCGCGCGCGCTCCCCAATTCCCTCTTCACTCCGCCAGCCGCAGAGCAGCAACTCTCGCGCACGCGCTCGCCTGCGCCACTGCGCGCCTCGCCGGAGCTAGCTCGCCCGGCCGTCCCAGCTCGCCGTCGACCACTCCACCTTGCCAGCAGTTGCGCCTCCTCCTCGTGCACCTCGTGCTCGCCTCGGTAAGCCATGGGAAGCTCCCTTTCCCCGGGAATCTCTCGTCGGAGTCGTGGCCGAGCTCGCCGGAGTGCTCCGCTCCATGGACCTCACCCCTCCGTCCTCCTTCTCGCTCTCCCTTCACGCGCACGAGCACCGCACGAACTTGGTGAAGCTCCCGTGCCACCTCTCACGCCCCTTCTCGGCCGGAGATGGCCGGCCGTCGGTGAGCCGCGCCACTGCTCCGCCATGCGCGCCGTCGAGCCCCATTCCAAGCTCCTCCCGTGCCTTCTCTTGGTGCACCGCGTCCGCCTCGTCGCGGGTGAGCTGTTGGTGGTGACCGCGCCGCCGGCTAGCTCACCGTCGGCGAGAGACGGCCGGTCAGCTCCGCCCCTGCTTCGGTCTGACCGACAGGTGGGGGCCGTTGACCCGTGGGGCCCCGCTCGTCAGCGCCCTGACTCGGGTCTGGGTGCACAGCACCGGGTGCACCCAGCATTTTCATCGGCTGATTTTTGAAAGGATTTAAGAAATGATTTTCAGATTTCTATTTAAATGCTTTGGGAATTTATAACTTGCTCAAAATGGCTCCAAATTTGTTGAAACAAATTTTGTTGTGTTTCTTGTCACCAGATCTACATGATAAAAATATTGCATGTCATTTTTGAGATACTTTAATGTAGAGCTTTATTTAATTCTTGATATTGCTGATATCTTGTAAAATGTTTAGTAAATCCTATTTGTATTAGAAAAATATGATTCTAAGTTTGTTACTCTTCTTGTGTAATGTACTTTCTAGGAAAAATATATGCCATGCATGTCCTGTAGAAAAATTATGAGGTGTAGTTCAAGTGCCTTTAATGGCTGATTTTTGTTATTTTTGCTAGAGAGCAAAATTTGTATAAAACATGCATGTGATAATTTTTGTGCAGTGATTATTTACTGTGTAGAACATAGGAAAAATATTACATTTGTTGTTTGACACTTTTCACAGTACAAAGTATTTTCATGATCATAATTATGCCATAGCTTGTCATTTTTGTGTAGGCTAATCCACTTATCCAAATGCCATAAAAATTTAATGGTAGACTACTTAGGGTAGTACTGTGCTATGGTAATTTTCTAAGATTTTTCTATGCTATAAAAATAGATGTTGCTATTCAAACCTATAATTAATTAGGGTTTAATCAAATGTTGCTTTATGCATGATTAAGAAATTAGTGAAGCTTTGGTGTATCTTTGAAGCATTTAATGAGATGTGTTGACGTAGCATATTAGTAGTAGAAGAGAATGCAGTAGATAACATGTGCTTGTAGTACATGTTCTTGGATGATGTTGACTACCTTGCATGCAAGCATATTCATTGTGTTCATTTCATCCGATGCACTTTTTGCATAAGCACTTACGCACTTGCATCATACAGGATCACAAACCGAGAGCCCGGTCGTCATACCCGAGGAGCAGCTCGAGGTGCAGCCGCAAGAAGTGACCGAAGCAGACGAGGAGGACATTGAGGAACTTCTGGAGTGCTCCGATCACCGCCCGAGCTCCTTCGAGAGAGGCAAGCCCCGGAGCATTTTCTCCTCGGTTTGCGATTATTAATTAATGCTTTACTTTAATTGATGCATTACGTTCAGGAGTTGTTTGCAACCGTTGCTGCATTATACCTTGTTTACCTTTGTTATACTATATCCTTGTTACCCTGATATCCGCAGTTGAGTCAATGCTTAACTGGCTTAGACCGGTAGAAGTCGGGTGATTTCCTATCACCTGCGAGCTATAGGTGGTTACCTGGATCTGCTTGGATAACTATGTAGTCATGGTATAACTAAGTGTTAATTTGAAGTTGAGACCAGACAAAGACTTACAGAGTTTTGGACTGTAGTGCTTTCCGTCTGTGTCGATTAAGGACCGACCGTTGTTGGGCCTCAGGTCATGTTGAACGCATGCCTTACATTTAGCTGGCCGAATAAAGTACCTTTCAACCGTGAAGCTGGGAGATTATTCGGGTTGAGTAGATTGCCCGCAGCGCACTATACCGGAGCAGGTGTGGTAGGACACGGAGGCGCAATGATAAGACCGAAAGGCAGTCGGTCGGCCCCCGGGTACATGTGGTTCCTGGCAAACTCAAGATTTTTCCTAGATAGTTGACTCGGTGATCGATACCTTACTTTAGCGGGTGAGTGAGGTTTGTGTAAGGAATAAATTACCAGCTGGTTAATAATCGATTCGAATCGCCATCGTTCACTGGATAGTGAACACTTGACTTGAGTTACTTCATCGTAGTAATATTGATGGAACACTTGGACAGTTATAATGAATATGACATTATGGAAGTTGTTAATGATCATTGGTTATCATTATTTGCTTAATCACATGCTTGCTCTAGTATAGGTGCAAATGTAGTCGACAGGTTAATAATAATTAACTTGACAACAATGCTTTTGGAAAGGTTCTTGAAATACTAAAAATGCCTCTTTTTGCAAATGAGTCAGCTACCCTACTATAAAGCCCTTCATAATCCTTGGTGTCACTTTATTTTCGGTTATGTCGGGTAAGTCTAGCTGAGTAACTTCTCGTACTTAGGGTTTTATTCCCACTTGTTGCAGATGGGCAGATGTATTACGGCTACTGTATCAACTGTCTTTATCCTGCGATGGGTGATGCTTAGGACCATGGGCATGGGCATTCCTTACGTCTCGTCTAATGCTTTTGTTGGAGATGATCATTAGCTGGCACTATATTTGAACTCCGTGCGAGTGTGATTTCGAACAAATGGCTTCCGCTACTTCTATTTGAACTCGTTTTGTAATAACTATGTTGAAACTCTGATGTACCTGTGACGCGAACTTTTATGTAATATGTGATGGTGACCGCTAAACTTATTACGATCTTGGCTGGTATGTGAGTTGGTTTAAAATCCTTCGTGATTTTCACGGACTACCGAGTTATACGGACTTAAGTTTGCTAAATCGTCTGCTCTGGCGGGTGATTTTCTTACTTAATTTCGTATAATTAGTCGGTTCTGTTATAGCTAGTATCAGAGCATGGGTTTAGTGTGTTTCTGTTCACAAGGGTATTTAAAACAAAAAGGCATTTGAAAAACATGAGTTCCAAACTAAAAAGTGTGCCAGTGGTCATATCCTTTATGCCCAGTTATGGACTCTAGGTGGCTTAATTAAGTACTGACTTGGGGTTCTTGCATCATATTTCTCTTTCGTCGCTCATACGGCATGCTATTGTATGAGTGCCACTTGTTTGAGTGGTAGTGTATGGATCATTTGCCTCTACGCCTTGATAAGTGTGAGTTGTGAGAGCATGATCGGATACACAGCCGATCTAGGGTGAATGCTTATATGATGCTGGAGTAATTACATGTTCTACGCATGTTTTACAAAGGTATCTCATGTGTGGGTATTCCGTTTGTTGAGGCGATGCCGTCAATAGGACGATGGTTCGGGTAGTTACTACCGTTGTACACGTATCTGGGGATTCATGTAGAGCGTGTAGATAAAATTTACTGCTTTTATGCATTCATTGGAAATTGGGCTGAAATGAATCTTCTGCAGGTACATAACAATGTTATCGTGTAGAACGTATTAGATATGTATTTGAGAGATCGTTTGTATGCCACCGAATTCGTCGCTAGAAATTATTTATTTCATAAGTTTGTGAGAACGTACGGCACGTACATACATTATATTACTTGTGCATTTCATTCATGTCATGCATTCCTCCCCTTATAAATTGATTGTCTTATTTTGATAAAAGTTGTATCACCAAAAATATGTTCCCACGGGGTAATAAAAGAAATTTTGCTACAGATGGCCCGCACGAAGCAGACCGCCCGAAAGTCCACCGGAGGAAGAGCACCTCGACGTTAGTTGGCCCTAAGGGAGCACCGCACCATGGACACCTTCTTGAGCGAGTTTGGCATGCCGACCTTGCTTTGGAGAGTGCTCCATGATGTGGGGTACCCAGAGGGTCAAGAGCCGGTGTACTCTTGGAATGAGAGCCAGTTAGCAGAGGATGGACTTGTAGTGGTAGAGATCACAGTTCCTGCTCTTGGTGATGCTCCAGAATGGGATGGTTGGCACTTGGAGTTTGAGGGTCGCACTCCTATTGAGGGTGCAGAGGGAGCAGCTTTTCGTGTCATCAGAGACATCATGAGCATATTTCCCAGTGAGCTTGCAGCAGCTCTAGCTGGCACCTTTCCTAGGGATGATCCTCGTGATGCTATTTGGGTTCAGCCTCAGGGAAGTGCTTTGGTCAGAGGTCCAGCTGAGGGATAGGCTAGCGACAACCATGCTATGAGTGCTATGTTTGCCGCTATCAGAGCGTATCAGGGTCTTGAGTGTACCTACTAGACTTTGACTGGCTTGCGTAGTCATGATAAGCTCAAGGTAAGAAAGCAGAAGAAGAAGCAGGCGCGTGCTATAGCTAGTTTGCAGGAGTAGTTGGCTGATATGAGCTTACAGCGGGACCAGGCGGTAGAGAGAGGTGATAGAGCTATGCAGCAGGTGCATACGTTGACTCAGTCCAACAATAATGCAGACCGCATGATTGGACAGTTGGTCCAGGAAAGGAATGAAGCCTGGAACGAGAGGGACCTTCTGCTACCGAGGGTCGACGAGCTAGAGGAGTACAACGTCAACCTGCACAAGGAGTTTCACGTGCTCTACAATGGGGTTGGCCCATATGCTCCTCCAGACGCCGCTGGCATGGACATCGATGACGACAACAAGGATGAGCCTGTAGTTTCACCTGGGGGTGATGGTGACGTCTCTGACCCCGACGACAGTCCTAAGGAGTAGGCTAGTTGCCTTGCGCTAGTGTTTAGGTCCTATCGCGATGACCTTTCTTTTGTTGGCATGTAACCTAATGTATCTTGCTTCGAACTTATGAGACTTGGCATGTGATTGGAACTTGGCTAGTAATGCGATATCTGAACGCATAAAAGTCCAGTATATGTATGCTGGCAATTTGGTTGTATTGGACGCGATGTTTGCATTTGAAGTAATTTAATTAATGATGTTGTTTTAATTGGGATGCGATTATTGTGCCTCTATTTTATTGTATGAATTTATTCCCTCTAGTAAATTCAGTACGGCATAATTTTTCCTTCACTCACAATTATTACAGCTTCACTCAATCATTACTTGTTGCTGAAATATGCAGATGACAAATACTCGCCGTACCACTTATGAGGCCGCTGAGACCGGTGCTAATGGTGCTAGGACCGGTGGTGGTGGTGGAAACCACGTCAACAACAATGAGCCCCCCCATGAACCACATTTGCCACCTCCTCCCCCACTCACCCTAGAGGTATTCTTCACACAGTTGCTCGGGAGTCAGCGCAACACGGAACAATCCCAGAAGAACATGGAGGATTTTCTGCGTACCATCGCCAACAATGTTCAGCACGGTAACAATCAGGGTGGTGGCAATGGGGTGAATCAGTACAGTAACTTCAAAGATTTTATGGACACCAGGCCACCAATATTCAAGGAAGCAATAGAACCACTTGATGCTGAAGAATGGATCAACACTATGGAAGATAAATTCCGTGTGTTGAGGATGACTGAGGTATTGAAAACTGAGTATGCTGCACATCAGTTGCAGGGACCAGCGGGAATGTGGTGGAAGCACCATCGCACCACCTTCCCTCCAAATGCTTAGATTATGTGAAGAGAGTTCGCTGAGGCCTTCCGTGGAGTTTATATTCCACCCGGGCTGACCGAGATGAAGTTGGGAGAGTTCTTGGCGTTGAATGAGGGCACCAAAACCGTGACGCAATATTTGCATGCTTTCAACAACTTGTGCCGTTATGCTCCCGACATGGTTGACACCGATGCTAAGAGAATCGCCAGTTTCAAGAGAGGACTCAATCCAAAGATGATGAAGCATGTGGGTACCAACACCCGCGCCAGATTCAATGACTTTATCAGTGATTGTTTGAAGCAGGAAAAGAACAACAACGCCAGTACCGCAGCCAAGACTCGCAAGAGAGAACTAGAAGGTGGTCCGTCCCAAGCAAGAGCACCTGCGGGAGGTCATCCTCCCTATCGTCCATCTGCACCTAGCGCTAGGTTCAGGCCACCATAGCAGAGAGGTTAGAATTTCTGATGACCACAGAAGCCTTACAAGATGGCAGTGCAGTCCAACAAGGCAGCCGCAACAACAGTATAGGGTAGTTCCAAGGGAGCTGTGGGATCTACTGGTACAGTAAGGGGACCCTGCTACAATTGTCATCAACCCAGCCACTTCTCAAGGTTATGTCCTTATCCGCCCAAGAAGAAGCAGCAGACCTATACTGCTCGGGTGCATAGTACGACTGTGGATGAGATTCCTAAGGGAGAGCCCGTAACCGCTGGTAAGTTTCCTATCAACCAACACCCTGCAGTTGTTCTATTTGATTCTGGATCATCGCATTCTTTTATGAGTCAAGCATTTGCACGAAAACATGAACAACTATGCATAGAATTGGGTTATGGTTACCGTATAAGTTCAGCGGGGGCTGATGGTTTTACCAATCGGATGGTTCGAGGGGCAACCCTTGAATTAGGTAGCAAAAAGTTTCGAGTGAACTTGATAGTTATGCCTAGACTAGTTCTGGATGTCATTATAGGGATGAATTGGATGAAGGATTGGGGAGTCGTTATAGATACAGGAAGTCGGGTACTTACCTTTAAGGATCCCCTAGGTGAGGGTACTTTCCAAGTACCATTACCTCAGAGAACAGACCTTATAAGTGTGACATGTGCTACTGAAGTTATTCCTATTCATCATATTTCGGTAGTGTGTGAGTTTCCGGATGTATTCCCAGACGAGTTACCTGGTCTTCCGCCAGATAGGGATATTAAGTTTGGAATTGAGTTAATCCCCGGAACAGCTCTGATTTCAAGGAGACCCTATCGGATGCCTCCGGATGAATTGGTTGAGCTGAAGAAGCAATTAGAAGAGTTATCAAAAAAGGGGTTTATCCGGCCAAGCAAGTCTGAATGGGGATGTCCCGCCTTGTTTGTGAAGAAGAAGAAAGAGGGCACATTGAGAATGTGTGTGGATTACCGGCCACTTAATGCTGTAACCATCAAGAATAAGTATCCCTTGCCTCATATTGATGTTCTGTTTGACCAGTTAGCCAAGGCTAAGGTGTTCTCCAAGATAGATTTGAGATCCGGTTATCATTAGATCAAGATTAGGCCCCAAGATATACCGAAAACCGCATTTTCCACCAGATACGGGTTGTATGAGTATCTTGTCATGTCCTTTGGCTTGACAAATGCTCCTGCATACTTTATGTTTTTGATGAATACAATTTTCATGCTAGAATTGGATAAGTTTGTGGTTGTGTTCATTGATGACATTCTGGTGTACTCCGAGAATGAGAAGGATCATGAAGAGCATCTGAGAATTGTCTTGACCAGACTTAGAGATCATAAGCTGTATGCTAAGTTTAGCAAGTGTGAATTTTGGTTGAAGAAAGTTCCTTTCCTTGGTCACATTCTGTCAGAAAATGGAGTTTCAGTCGATCCAAGCAAGGTGCAAGAGGTTATGGATTGGAAGGCACTGACCACAGTTCCTGAGGTTAGAAGTTTCTTAGGATTAGTCGGTTACTATCGTCATTTTATACCGGACTTCTCGAAGATTGCCAAGCCAATGACAAGTCCACTACAAAAAGATCACAAGTTCATGTGGACTGAGGAGTGTGAAGCAGCTTTCCACACCTTGCGGAAACTGTTGATCACTGCTCCTGTTCTAGCATAACCGGACATCGAGAAACCATTTGATGTGTTTTGCGATGCATCAAAAACTGGTTTGGGCTGTGTACTTATGCAAGAAGGAAGAGTCATTGCTTATGCCTTACGTCAACTGAGAAAGCACGAGGTCAACTATCCAACACATGATCTTGAACTTGCTGCAGTTGTGCATGCCCTAAAAATTTGGAGACATTATCTACTTGGTAATGTGTGCAATATTTTCACAGATCATAAGAGTCTCAAGTACATCTTTACCCAACCAGAGCTGAACATGAGACAGCAAAGATGGTTAGAATTGATCAAAGATTACAACTTGAATGTGCAGTATCATCCTAGAAAGGCCAATGTAGTGGCAGATGCTTTGAGTAGAAAGTCACATTGCTTGAATGTGCAGCCATTACTTGAAGATGGGTTCGATTTGATGCATCCTGCTGTGTTACATAGTATTCAGATTAGTTGCTCGTTGGAGAGTAAGATAATAGAAGGCCAGAAAACAGACAAGGGAATATTTCACATCAAAGAGAAAATAAAAGAAGAGCCGTCTAAGCACTTTAGAGTGGATGAACAGGACGTGTTGTGGTTTGACGACCGTCTTGTGGTTCCCAAGGATCGAGAGCTTAAGAATAAACTCATGGATGAAGCTCACCTTTCTAAGCTATCTATCCATCTAGGAAGTAGTAAGATGTATTAAGAATTGAGACCTCGTTATTGGTGGACCAAGATGAAGAAAGAAGTTACAGCCTATGTTGCCAGATGTGACACGTGTTGTAGAGTAAAAGCTATTCATATGAAACCTGCCGGTTTGTTGCAACCTTTGTCCGTACCTAGTTGGAAGTGGGATGATATAAGTATGGATTTTATCTCGGGTTTGCCCACTACTCAAAAGGGACATGATTCGATTTGGGTGATTGTGGATCGTCTTACCAAGACCGCTCATTTCTTACCTGTCAAGACAGATTATCGACCACCTCAATATGCCGAGAAGTATATTGCAGAAATTGTGAGGTTGCATGGTATACCAAAGACTATAGTATCTGATAGAGGGCCACAGTTCATGGCTCACTTTTGGGAATATTTGCACAAAGGCTTGGGAACTAGTTTGATTCATAGTACCGCTTATCATCCTCAGACAGATGGTCAGACTGAACGAGTGAATGCTGTTCTAGAGGATATGTTAAGAGCCTATGTGTTGTCTTCTAGGGGTTTGTGGGAGTCATGGTTACCTTTAGCTGAGTTTGCTTACAATAACAGTTATCAAGAAAGCATCAAGATGGCTCCATTCAAAGCTTTGTATGGCAGAAAATGTAGAACCCCACTGAATTGGGTCGAGCCAGGAGAAAGAAGGTATTATGGTATTGACTTTGTAGAAGGGGCTAAGAAGAAAGTTCATATTATTCAACAAAATATGAAGGACGCCCAATCACGTCAGAAATGTTATGCAGATAGAAGAAGGAGACCCCTTGTGTTTGAAGTTGGTGACTATGTTTATCTGAAGGTCACACCAATGAAGAAGAAGCGGTTTGGAATCCGAAGAAAGCTTGCTGCTAGATTCATAGGACCATACAAGATCTTGGAAAAAGGAGGTCCAGTAGCTTATAAGATAGAGTTACCTGAGACAATGAGTACCGTATTTCCAGTTTTCTATGTATCACAACTCAAGAAGTGTTTGCGTGTTCCGGAGGAAAGAATAGAACCTCGGGGCATCAAACTCAAATCAGATTTGGTGTATCATGAGCAACCGGTCCGTGTTTTAGACACTAAAGAACGTGCTACTCGGAATAGTGTGGTGAAAACATACAAGATACAGTGGAATCATCATGATGAGGGAGATGCAACTTGAGAAACGGGAGAATATCTACAAAAAGCTTATGAAGATTTTTATAACAAATGGTCCGTAACCCTAATCTCGGGACAAGATTTTTATAAGGGGGGAGGGCTGTAACACCTCGATGTTAAGCGTGCATTACCATTTCATCCCATGAGCATAATCATCATCACCTCATGCATAAGCATCATTCATGCATTTCATTTCGAAAGAAATGAAGTATCATTTCATGTGGTGCTTAAGTTGATTGAAATTCATTATGTTTAAAACAATGTGAAATGCCATGCTCGTGTTTGGATGCCATGATTTCTTGTTTTGATCACTAGGATAGCTTATAAATATTTAGGATACAAATTGGAGCAAAGTTTGTATTTAAATTTTTGCCAAATTTTGCTTTTAAATAATTCTTCAAAATTAGGATTTTGAATTAATATTGATGTTTATTTTGTAATTCAAAATCTATTTGGAATTTGACTTTGGTCTTAAAAGCAAAGTTGTAGAGAATAAATTTTTAAGCAACTTTCATTTTTACACCAACTTTTGAAACTGCTTTAAAATAGTTCCAAATTTCATTTGAATGAAAAAGGATTTGAAAATAATTTGAAAAAGACCAATTCACCTAAGTTGGGCCTCACGCCTCACTTCTGGCCCATCAGCCGAAGCCGGTCCAGCGCTCCTCACCGCATCCGTGCCTTCGCCTCGGCCCAGCCCGCTCGCCCAGCCTGCCTCAGCGCCGAGCCGCGCCCGTTCCCGCGCGCCATGCCTGACCGACGCAGAGCGCGCACGCCGCGTGGCCACCATGCGCCGGCAAAGCTCGCCGCGCGTCATAGCCGGCCTGCCCCGCCCTCCACGCGCTCGCCTTCACCTACCGACCGCGCGCGCTCCCCAATTCCCTCTTCACTCCACCAGCCGCAGAGCAGCAGTAGCAGCAACTCTCGCGCACGCGCTCGCCTGCGCCACTATGCGCCTCGCCGGAGCTAGCTCGCCCGGCCATCCCAGCTCGCCGTCGACCACTCCACCTCGCCAGCAGCTACGCCTCCTCCTCGCGCACCTCGTGCTCGCCTCGGTAAGCCATGGGAAGCTCCCTTTCCCCGAGAATCTCTCATCGGAGTCGTGGCCGAGCTCGCCGGAGTGCTCCGTTCCATGGACCTCACCCCTCCGTCCACCTTCTCGCTCTCCCTTCACGCGCACGAGCACCACACGAACTCGGTGAAGCTCCCGCGCCACCTCTCACGCCCCTTCTTGGCCGAAGATGGCCGGCCGTCGGTGAGCCGCGCCACCGCTCCGCCATGCGCGCCGTCGAGCCCCATTCCAAACTCCTCCCATGCCTTCTCTTGGTGCACCGCGTCCGCCTCGTCGCGGGTGAGCTGCTGGTGGTGACCGCGCCGCCGGCTAGCTCACCGTCGGCGAGAGCCGGCCGGTCAGCTCCGCCCCTGCTTTGGTCTGACCGACTGGAGGGGGCCGTTGACCTATGGGGGCCCGCTCGTCAGCGCCCTGACTCGGGTCTGGGTGCACAGCACCGGGTGCACCCAGCATTTTCATCGGCTGATTTTTGAAAGGATTTAAGAAATGATTTTTAGATTTCTATTTAAATGCTTTGGAAATTTATAACTTGCTCAAAATGGCTCCAAATTTGTTGAAACAAATTTTGTTGTGTTCCTTGTCACCATATCTACATGATAAAAATATTGCATGTCATTTTTTAGATACTTTAATGTAGAGCTTTATTTAATTCTTGATATTGCTGATATCTGGTAAAATGTTTAGTAAATCCTATATGTATCAGAAAAATATGATTCTAAGTTTGTTACTCTTCTTGTGTAATGTACTTTCTAGGAAAAATATATGCCATGCATGTCCTGTAGAAAAATTATGAGGTGTAGTTCAAGTGCCTTTAATGGCTGATTTTTGTTATTTTTGCTAGCTAAATTTGTATAAAACATGCATGTGATAATTTTTGTGCAGTGATTATTTACTGTGTAGAACATAGGAAAAATATTACATCTGTTGTTTGACACTTTTCACAGTACAAAGTATTTTCATGATCATAATTATGCCATAGCTTGTCATTTTTGTGTAGGCTAATCCACTTATCCAAATGCCATAAAAATTTAATGGTAGACTACTTAGGGTAGTACTGTGCTATGGTAATTTTCTAAGATTTTTCTATGCTATAAAAATAGATGTTGCTATTCAAACCTATAATTAATTAGGGTTTAATTAAATGTTGCTTTATGCATGATTAAGAAATTAGTGAAGCTTTGGTGTATCTTTGAAGCATTTAATGAGATGTGTTGACGTAGCATATTAGTAGTAGAAGAGAATGCATTAGATAACATGTGCTTGTAGTACATGTTCTTGGATGATGTTGACTACCTTGCATGCAAGCATATTCATTGTGTTCATTTCATCCGATGCACCTTTTGCATAAGCACTTACGCACTTGCATCATACAGGATCGCAAACCGAGAGCCCGGTCATCATACCCGAGGAGCAGCTCGAGGTGCAGCCGCAAGAAGTGACCGAAGCAGACGAGGAGGACATTGAGGAACTTCCGGAGTGCTCCGATCACCGCCCGAGCTCCTTCGAGAGAGGCAAGCCCCGGAGCATTTTCTCCCCGGTTTGCGATTATTAATTAATACTTTACTTTAATTGATGCATTACGTTCAGGAGTTGTTTGCAACCGTTGCTGCATTATACCTTGTTTACCTTTGTTATACTATATCCTTGTTACCCTGGTATCCGCAGTTGAGTCAATGCTTAACTGGCTTAGACCGGTAGAAGTCGGGTGATTTCCTGTCACCTGCGAGCTATAGGTGGTTACCTGGATCTGCTTGGATAACTATGTAGTCATGGTATAACTAAGTGTTAATTTGAAGTTGAGACCAGACGAAGACTTACAGAGTTTTGGACTGTAGTGCTTTCCGTCTGTATCGATTAAGGACCGACCGTTGTTGGGCCTCAGGTCATGTTGAACGCATGCCTTACATTTAGCTAGCCGAATAAAGTACCTTTCAACCGTGAAGCTGGGAGATTATTCGGGTTGAGTAGATTGCCCGCAGCGCACTATACCGGAGCAGGTGTGGTAGGACACGGAGGCGCAATGATAAGACCGAAAGGCAGTCGGTCGGCCCCCGGGTACATGTGGTTCCTGGCAAACTCGAGATTTTTCCTGGATAGTTGACTCGGTGACCGATACCTCACTTTAGCGGGTGAGTGAGGTTTGTGTAAGGAATAAATTACCATCTGGTTAATAATCGATTCGAATTGCCATCGTTCACTGGATAGTGAACACTTGACTTGAGTTACTTCATCGTAGTAATGTTGATGGAACACTTGGACAGTTATAATGAATATGACATTATGGAAGTTGTTAATGATCATTGGTTATCATTATTTGCTTAATCACATGCTTGCTCTAGTATAGGTGCAAATGTAGTCGACAGGTTAATAATAATTAACTTGACAACAATGCTTTTGGAAAGGTTCTTGAAATACTAAAAATGCCTCTTTTTGCAAATGAGTCAGCTACCCTACTATAAAGCCCTTCATAATCCTTGGTGTCACTTTATTTTCGGTTATGTCGGGTAAGTCTAGCTGAGTACCTTCTCGTACTCAGGGTTTTATTCCCACTTGTTGCAGATGGGCAGATATATTATGGCTACTGTATCAACTGCCTTTATCCTGCGATGGGTGATGCTTAGGACCATGGGCATGGTCATTCCTTACGTCTTGTCTAATGCTTTTGTTGGAGATGATCATTAGGTGACATTGTATTTGAACTCCGTGTGAGTGTGTGGTTTCCAACAAATGGCTTTCGCTACTTCTATTTGAACTCGTTTTGTAATAACTATGTTGAAACTCTGATGTACCTGTGATGCGAACTTTTATGTAATATGTGATGGTAACCGCTAAACTTATTACGATCTTGGCTGGTATGTGAGTTGGTTTGAAATCCTTCGTGATTTTCACGGACTACCGGGTTATACGGACTTAAGTTTGCTAAATCGTCTGCTCTGGCGGGTGATTTTCTTACTTAATTTCGTATAATTGGTCGGTTCTGTTACAATAGCCATATCTGCTTCGAGTGTGCGTTCCGCCTAGGGGTGAAAATGGTATGGATATTTTCCGACCGTATTCGAGACCAAATCCGTTTAGAGGGGTTCAGATCTGTCCATGTCCGAGTCCGGGTATTCAACATCCAACGCCGTATCCGTATCCGAATACTCAAATCGCATATTTATGATGTCGATATTAAATTATATCATATCCGACATAGTTGACACTATCCGTATTCGAATCCGAATCCGAACAGAAATATAAAAATAAATATAATATCAATGATATCCGTCCGTATCCGATCCATTTTCATCCCTAATTCCGCCCGTCCACCTCCCTTACTACGACAAATCTGGCCCAAACCTGGTCGACTCAAACTGATCGATGGATAACCGATCACCAGAGACACACTCCTTCAAAGTAGCAAAGCGTCAAAGTAGCGAATAATATAAGAGTTATAATACTCTCCATCAAAGTAGCAAAGAACCAGAGCCTCGGTAGCCGGCTTGCCCAACATTAAATTAAATAATAATATACTTGTCCAAATTAAATAACAAAATATTATATAGAGAACAAAAAAAATCTAAAATTAAATAATAATAATATATTTAAATAAATTGTTTACCACTTGGGTTTTATTGTATTTTCTCATTTCAAAAAATATTTACATCTTTTGTTCTTTAAATTTAAATTAAAGTAACAGATGTGGTAGCAGGCGATTGCCGCACACGTCACGAGATGGAGCAAAATAAATCTTCAAGCAGCACGGCCTTATGTCATATGGTATATGTTCTGTTATAACACATGACCATATTTTACTTTTAATATTAAAGTTAAAAATGGTATTTTTCTAATTATCTTTTTTTTTTAATTTCTGCAATGCCCTTACACATCTTCATGTCCCGTATATAAATTGGACTCACGACATGTGCCCACGTGACCTAGAACAATGCATGTCCAAGACATATCCGAACAGATGATGTGCTCATTGGATAAATCTTCCAAGACACAAATCGTCTAGCTAACCGCACAACAAACTATTACCGTTTTAATTGTTATATAAAAAGCTGCACAAAAATATACATATTGAACAGAATAATCTAGCATTCCTTGTAGCAACGCACGAGCTTGCTAGCATATATAAATGATGCACGATGGCATTTATGACGGACAAGCCTCGCCATTTTTAGAGACATCGCTAAACAAAGGTCCAGCTTTATTATTGTTAATTTATGAAAGATTTGTGAAAGATGAGTCTAGATTGAGCGCGTGTATATTCCCGGTTCTTCGGTAGAAATCAGAAGCCCCTCACCGTCTTCCCGCCGGAGTGCTGGCTGCCTGGCGTCACTATCCTTATCGTTACCCCAATCCTCGCGGGAGCAGCGCGCGCTAAGCACTTCAGTTCTACCGCGCTTTTGCACTCCCAGGTTGTTTGGTAATTCATTTATAATGGCCTCTTGGTACTGCTAGTCCTATATTTAGAGTGTCCAACCGTCTAATTTTACTCCTGCACTTCTAATTTTGGAAAAAAATAAAGAATCTTTTTTACGGCACTTCTAGGATTTAGCTGTCACCCAGGTGAGCTATATGATGAGCTTGTGGGTGTTTTTTCATATGTTGTTTGAGCTATATACTATCTATCTATTTCATATGCTCACATTGTTCCAGAATTTCATTCATCAACACAAGTCTTTGGTTGTTGAATGCAAAAAATTTTATTCCCAGTTAATAGGCAGAATTTTTTAGATGTTTCATAAAGGAATTTAGAGTGCCTGAGGGAATATTTATATGTACAGGAATAGAGTTTATGCAACTAATTTCAGCAGGACCCATATATGGAGAAAGATTATAAATGAGTCTTTGAGTGTCACCAATGTAGATCTCAGTGGAACCATGACCTTGAAAATGGTTAAACTAACAATTTTAGACCTCCCATCTTCATCTATGGTTAAGCTTCCATTTTCGTGCATCCATTTGTTACCGTGAACTGAATCCGAAAGATACTATGAAATGAGCATTATATGTACCATATGCTAACCCTGGCAATGATTTTTTTTTCATTTTTCCATAGGCTTGCATCTATACATGAAACTGCTACCTTCGGTTTCACCCTACTAATTTCTTATACATGGATTTCCTTACGGCGTTCCTGGAGACTTGATCTGCTGCAGGCAACCACTCCTCACTGGAAGTAACAGGTACATCCTCCATGTTGTTCCGGTTCCTGTTGGAATTGGCGTAGTGCTGCATCTTATTCCTATGTTGGTGGGCTTTTTAAGATTTTTGTTCCAGCAGCAAAGCCTGGTTGTTAATTTATGACTTCTGTTTACTTTGATCATTTTCTCTGTTTGTGCTCCTTTGTCAGATGTTTTGCTCTGATTGTTTCTTCATTGCACCACTAACATGTGCTTTTGCAACAGCTTTAATTGTTGTTTTGGTCACCATCTCGATACTTCAACTGGAGTACGGTACTAGGTTTGGAATATATGTCATTAAGGTTTAAAGGTATTACGGAACGGATATGATTTTTTTTCTCAAACAGAACCCACCAACATCATATTTTTAGGGCAAAAATTGCAGTTTATATAAAGGTAAAACCAGTTCATATTTAGGGCAAAATCATGCATTAGAACTGCAATCACTACATACTATATTGACAGGATTAGGGCAATTTGTTGAGCATCACTTACCCGTGACTTGTCCTCCCTTTTGTATAGTCAAACCTAGAAGTAGATCGCGAGGGAGATGGCGAGGGCAAGAGAAGCAGATTGTCATCGATGTCAGGTGGCCACGATGACGGCACCAGACTTGGCGTCGGCAGCTTGGAGTAGCAGATCACTGCTGACGACAAATGGGCCTTCAACAGGAGTATGGTACTTAGTTTTTTTCTAAAATAAAACCCATATTCTTTCCAAAGTAAATCATGATTAACACAATTTTCTATTCTTGGAGCCAAATGCATGGTTCTATTATTAGTTCATATAAAGGTTAAATTGTGCATTAGAACTGCAATCACTACAGACTATAATAGACATGATTAGGGCAATTTTTTGAGCATCACTTACCCCGTGACTTGTCGTGCCCTGTGTACAGTCTAACCAAGGAGCAGATTGTGAGGGAGACGGCGCGTGCAGCAGAAGTAGATTGCCGTCGATGTCGAGTGGCCACGACGGTGGCAACAGACAGGCGTCGTGTGACCGGGAAGCAGATCGAGAGGGAGGCGGAGGGAAGGAGAAGCATATTACCGTCGATGTTAGGTGGCCACGACGATGGCACCAGACAGGCGTCGTGTGACCAGGAAGCAGATCGCGAGAGAGGCGACGAGGTAAGGAGAAGCAGATTACCGTCGATGTCAGGTGGCCGCGGCGATGGACAAGCGTCGGCGGCTTGAAGTAGCAGATCGCTGCAGACGTCAAGTGGCCATGGGGCGATCTGTTGATGTCAAGTGGCCATGGGGCATCGGAGGATTGGGGTAGCAGATCGCAGTTGATGTCGCGATGCCACGGTGACGCCACCAAACTTTGCGGCGGCGGCGGCTTGGAGGAGATCGATGTCGACGTCTAAGTCGAGTGGTCATGGCGACGACAGTTTTATTTCCACGCGTGTTGGGCTAATAGCGATCACATGAGACTAGACGCTGATTGTTTGCTTCCTTTTTTTGTGAGACATGTATTTTGGCGCCGGCTTATTTTTTGGAACGCATTGCGGGGTGTGTTTCCCAGGTTGTTTGTTTTCTTTTTTTTTGGCTAGAATTGGTTTTCTCATAAACGTTCTGGGCGCCGGTTTGTTTTGGAAAGAATGGACCGCGTGGTGTTTTGCCGAGCGATTTGTAGTTCGCAGACATGCGGTTGTTTCCCTGGCGAGTCATGAATCGCAGGCACGTGGTGAAAGTAGCCGAGTGCACGAAAACCTTTGCTGCTTTTTAGTTGTGGAGATAAGCAACTACTTATATGCAGGATACTTCAAACTACATCTCTGTATGCTTTCCCTACAAGAAGTCAGACGCCTCGTCTTGGACTTGAAAATCTTCTTGATCATCTTTGATTACTGACCAGCTACAGTCCATGCAAAGCACGTTCTTATGGTCAAACTACTGAGAGACTAGATTTTTAATTATATAATATATTTTATGAATTTATGTATACATTTTATTATATAAGATAAGAAATAGTGAGTAGTCTGTCATGATTACACATGGATTTTTATTTTTTTATATGCTGGTTGAAAGAACTATGGTTTCGCATTAAAACTTAGAGTTTTATTTTAATTGTCTATCATTCCTGCAGAGTTATGGAATAATGATGTTTCAATATCACTATTGCAGTATCTTTTTAAGGTAATACTTCCCTCCGTTTTCGTTTAGTCGACACCAACCTTTTATTATAGCAAATTTGACCATCTATTTTTTCTTCTAAAAATCTTAGATATTTCAATGTAGATAACATTAATGAAGTATGTTCAATAAAGAATCATATATGTGAAAACTTGATGTATCTAAAAATCTTTTGCAGAAAAAATATATGGTCAAAATTGCTACAGTAAAAGTTCGGTAACAAGTAAACGAAAACGAAGGTAGTAGTATAACACGTACTCATACATTCGTTAGCGTAGTATTATGTTTTCCCGTTGCAACGTACGGTCATTTACCTAGTAATATAAAAATTATAATACTCTCCATCAAAGTAGCAAAGAACCAGAGCCTTGGTAGCCGGCTTGACCAACATTAAATTAAATAATAATATACTTGCCCAAATTAAATAATAATATATTATATAGGGAACAAAAAATTCTAAAATTAAATAATAATAATATATTTAAATAAATTGTTTACCACTTGGGTTTCATTGTATTTTCTCATTTCAAAAAATATTTACATCTTTATTTATTTAAATTTAAATTAAAGTAACAGATGTGGTAGCAGGTCGATTGCCGCACACGTCAAGAGATGGAGCAAAATAAATCTTCAAGGAGCACGGCCTTATGTCATATGGTATATGTTATGTTATAACACATGACAATATTTTACTTTTAAAATTAAAGTTAAAATGGTATTTTTCTAATTATCTTTTTTTTTAATTTCTGCAATGCCCTTACAAATCTTCATGTCCCGTATATAAATTGGACATACGACATGTGCTCACATGATCTAGAACAATGCATATCCAAGACATATCGAATAGATGATGTACTCATTGGATAAATCTTCCCAGACACAAATCGTCTAGGTAACCGCACAACAAACTATTATAGTTTTAATTGTTATATAAAAAGTTGCACAAAAATATACATATAGCGTATATAAATGATGTACGATGGCATTTATGACGGACAAGCCTCGTCAATTTTAGAGACATCGCTAAACAAAGGCCCACCTTTATTATTGTTAATTTATGAAAGATTTGTGAAAGATGAGTCTAGATTCAGCGCGTGTATATTCCCGGTTCTTCGGTAGAATTTAGAAGCCCCTCACCGTCTTCCCGCCGGAGTGCTGGCTGCCTGGCGTCACGATCCTTATCCTTACCCCAATCCTCGCGGGAGCAGCGCGCACTAAGCACTTCAGTTCTACCGGGGCATAAGGAGCGGAGCCGGGTGCTAGTTACAGGCGGCACGGGCAACATCGGCCGGTTCATCGTCGCCGCCAGCGCCCGCGAGGGCCATCCCACGTACGTCCTTGTCCGCGACCCCGCGCCTGCCGACCCTGCCAAGGCCACCGTCCTCCAGGGGTTCCGGGATGCCGGCGTCACCCTCGTCAAGGTTCGCTGCTCGTGTTTCCATTACTTTCCCCTTTCTCTTGATCTTAGCGCTTGTCTCGGTCCATGATGATGCAATCTTTGGTCAAAATGGTACGGATCTTTACTGTGTTTGGTCAAAATTGTACCAAGGCCGCGTTTAGCTAGCCGAAGTCGACGCCGTCGATTTACTGTAGCGTTTTGTTTTTATTTGGTAATAATTGTCCAATCGTTGACTAATTAGGCTCAAAACGTTCGTCTCGCAAAGTACAACCAAACTGTGCAATTAGTTTTTGATTTCGTCAATATTTAGTACTTCATGCATGTACCATAAGTTTGATGTGATGGAGAATTTTCTTTTTGCATAGTGTCAAAGTTGGGAATTTGGTGGAAGTGTTTGGTTCAGGAAACTGTAATATGATTTGATTACGGAAGGTAACAGATTCCTTTACTACTTGTTTCAGCCCTTCCGTAATTAAGTGCCACAGTTATCAGATACCAGCCTATACAAAGCAATTACCGCTCTCTCCCCAGCGTAATCGATCAGATCGCGATCGTCTCCCATCGGCCCTACGCGCCTTAGCTGGTTGCCTTGACTCTGCGCCCTGCGACATCTGTGCCCATGGGAAGCCATCGATGTGGTCTAGAATCGTAGACCATCGGATAATTGACAGCGTTGACTACCCCCATCACAGCGTTCTCTCTAGAGATTGCTTCCAGCTTTCCCATTACCGTTACAGCAAGTGAAACAAACAAGCCTGTTTTAAGATGCTTTGTTAACGTTACGACAGTGTTCTATTTACGTTCGCGTTTGCATTAGCATTCCTGATCCAATCACCATCATATATTAGTCCCTTTGCATACTATACTTACCTTAGCTGAGATTCAGAGCATTAATGCTACTGAATAATTCTTAGTATTAAGTATCTAATTTGTAATGGGACAAAACATGAGATTTGGTAACTTGTGTGGGCCATAGCTCTGGTAAAGGTCGGAGGTACACGTATCTATATGCTGATTTTTGAACAGCCACTGGTTTATATTTTTCTGGGATGCAGCTATCTTTGCTGCATGTATTAAAATCAATCAATGTAATGCTAATAAGTACAATAATCATTCTGTGTTATCGTCACTATGGCCCTGTTCGCTTGAACTTATCAGTCGTACCGTTTCAGTGAAATAACAGTGTTTTTCTCTCACAACAAATCAGCATCAGCACCAGCCGTTTTTCCAGCCGGCCGAACATGTCGTATAATGATACGATTTGATTCTACAGAGTTGTAATTGATAAATTTATGCCACATCATCAGGGGGATCTGTTCGACCATGAGAGCTTGGTGGTGGCAATGGAATCTGCAGATGTTGTGATCTCGGCGGTGGGTTATTCACAGCTACCACATCAAACCCGCATTATCTCAGCAATAAAACACGCTGGAAACATAAAGGTAACTTACTGTACCTCAATGGAAAATGTCATTTGTGTATATCTTTTAGTTTGTTGTGGACATTTTAATATATTTGTCTCTTTCATCGTCTTCCAACTCCACGCAGGAAAAATAAAAGCTTTGAAATGCAAGATAATTGATTTTTTTTATTTGTTTCGCTGGGATCGTGTTGAGCATTCCTATTTGTTTCTTTTGAACACCTGGCATGTCAAGGGCGTCAAACCCCCGACAGGCAGGGCCTCGGCTACGGAGCTCGTAGCCGTCGGCCGTCTTCTCCGGTGAGGTTATATCCCTCTACCGCAGGCTTAGGGTTTAAGAAAGGAAGAGATAGGAGATAATAATCTTGCTTAATTCCTCAAGGTGCCGAGTACAATCTTAAATAGCCGTGCGGCTGCAACTCAAAAGGAAACCAACCTCCTAGACATAAGGAAATAACTAAACTTAAGGAAATTGACTTGATCTATTTCTAATCTTGGCCACGCTGTTGCTGCGGCCCCTCTGCATGCGCGGCCTGAGCCTGGCTTGCGGCGCGCTCAGCGGCCCGACGCACATCGCGTGTGCGCCTCCGCCTGGTGTACGGGATGCCGCACATGACATCTCTCCCCCCCTCGACGACCGGCTCGTCCTCGAGCCGGAAAGCAGGGTACTTGGTGATGAAGTCGGCCTTGTCTTCCCATGTAGCAGAGGATGCCGGTTCACCCTTCCAGCGCACGAGCACTTGCTGGACTCCACGAGCCAGACGGCCCCGAACGACCTTCTCTGGTTCTAGGACGACAGCGCCATGATGAACCGGCGGTAGAGGAGGTGGAGTATCTGGTGCTGGTCCAATCCACTTCTTCAGAAGGCTCACGTGGAAGACATCGTGGATCTTGGCGCGTGGTGGCAACTCAAGGCGGACAGCAACCTCGTTGATGAGTTCCCGGACGCGGTACGGCCCAAAATACTTGGGCTGGAGCTTCCCTTTGACAGCGACGGCCAGGGACGCCACTGGGCGTTGACGAAGACGGAGAAGAACCCAGTCCCCCACGGCATATGCCACCGGCCGGTGTGACTTGTCGTAGACGCGCTTCTGGGTGGCCTGGGCTTGCTCCAGGCGATATTTGACGTCGTCCAGGAAAGCGACGCGTTCAGCCATGGTCTTGGCGACCGCTGCCACGCGTGTGTCGCCTGGCTCATACGACCTGATGGTGGGGGGGTCGCGGCCGTAGACCACCCGGAACGGCGTCTCCCGCAGTGACGACTGGTAGGCAGTATTGTAGGTGAACTCCGCCCATGGCAGCCACCGGAGCCAGTCGCGCGGGCGGTCGCCGGTGAAGCAACGGAGGTACATGGCGATGACTCGATTGGCCGCCTCTGTCTGTCCGTCAGATTGCGGGTGGAAGGCCGTTGTCATGTGTAGCTTTGCGCCCATGAGACGCATGAGCTCCCGCCAGAATGTGGAAGTGAAGACGGGGTCCCTATCCGAGACCATGGACTGCGGCATGCCATGGAGCCGCACAATGTCTTTGAAGAACGCCTCGGCGACAGACTCTGCAGTGTAGGGGTGAGCCAAGGGAAGAAAATGACAATATTTACTGAATCGGTCCACCACCGTCAAGATGACGGACTTCCCGCGCACACGCGGAAGAGCCTCCATGAAGTCGAGGCCGACGTCCGACCAGACCCCGGTTGGAACCGGCAGGGGCAGCAGGAGGCCGGCCGGCTGGAGGTGCTCGGTCTTGAAACGCTGGCAGGTAGCGCAGGCGCACACGAAGTCCCGGACGTGCCGGCGCATCTCGGGGAAGTGGAAGTCACGCCGGAGGCGGTGGAGCGTGCGCTGGACTCCTTCATGGCCATCATCATGCACGGCAGCAAGGAGCTCCAGTAGCAGCGGCGAAGAGGGCGGGATGTAGAGCCGGCCATCAAACATGACCATGCCGCCATCGACCACAGACCACGGCGTGCCACGGTGGCCTGCTGCTATCTCTTCTCGGAGGGCCACCACGGCTGGATCCTCCACTTGAACATGGCGAAGGCGGTCCACGAAGTCGAACCGAGGGGCCGATAGTGCCAGGATGGCCCCATCGTCCGTGTCGCGGTGGGACAAGGCGTCCGCCACGGTGTTAGCTGCGCCCGGCTTGTATTCCACCACAAAGTCGAAGCCAAGGAGTTTCCCCACCCAATGGTGCTGTGGAATTGTCGCGAGGCGTTGATCCAGCAGGTACTTCAAGCTATAGTGGTTGGTCTTCACGACGAAGGAACGTCCCCACAGGTACGGACGCCAATGACGGACGGCGTGGACGAGGCCGATCAGCTCCCGCTCATAGGCAGCGAGAGAGCGGTGGCGTGGCGCGACCGGCCGGCTGAAGAAGGCGATCGGATGGCCGTCCTAGATGAGCACCGCGCCAAACCCATGTGAGGACGCGTCGCACTCGACGGTGAATGGCTTGGTGAAGTCCGGCATGGCGAGGACGGGCGCCGTCGTGATGGCGGCCTTGAGTGCCGCGAACGCCGCCGCCGCGTCGTTGTTCCAGGAGAACCCCTCCTTCTTGAGGAGTGCCGTCAGCGGTGCGGCAACGGTGCCGTAGTTGTGCACAAACTTGCGGTAGTAGCCCGCAAGGCCCAGGAACTCGCGGATCGCCCGAGCCGAGCGGGGTGCTGGCCAGTCGACGATGGCTTGCACCTTGGTCGGATCCATGGCGACGCCGGCTGCGGAGATGACGTGCCCGAGGTAGGCCACAGAAACCTCCCCAAAGGCGCACTTGCTGCGCTTGACGAAGAGGTGGTGCCGGCGGAGCTCCGAGAGCACTATGCGCAGATGACGAAGGTGGTCGGCCCACGAGCTGCTATAGATAAGAATGTCGTCAAAAAATACCAACACAAAACGCCGAAGGTAGGGCCAGAGTACGTCGTTCATGAGGGCCTGAAAGGTCGCCAGCGCGTTGCACAATCCGAAGGGCATGACCAGGAATTCGTAGAGGCCATCATGCGTTCGGAACGCCGTCTTGTGGACGTCGGCGGGCCGCATGCGGACCTGGTGGTAGCCCGACCAGAGGTCGAGTTTGGTGAAGAAGCGGGCGCCATGGAGTTCATCAAGCAACTCGTCGACGACGGGAATCGGGAAGGCGTCCTTGACGGTGAGCGCATTCAGCGCCCTGTAGTCGATGCAGAAATGCCATGAGCCATCCGCCTTCTTGACGAGGAGGACCGGGGAGGAGAAGGCGGAGTCGCTGCGACGAACGATCCCCTGTTCCATCATGGTGGCGCACTGGCGTTCCAGCTCATCCTTGTGCGCCGCGGGGTACCGGTAGGGCCGGACCGCGACTGGGGAGGCGCCCGGCTTGAGGACGATGCCGTGGTCGCGGCTGCGTGGTGGCGGAAGGCCGCGCGGCTCGGCGAAGATGTCGGCGAACCCGGCAAGCAGCTCGTCGAGGAGTGGCACGCTGGACATCGCGGCATAGGTCTCCAGGGTGCTCGAGGCAGCCACCCCGGGCCAGCGGACCATGCTGCCCTGGCGCTGGAAGGAGACCGAGCCATCGACGAAGTCCCACACCAGACGGCCGAGCGTGGCCATCCATTGCAGCCCCAGCACCAAATTGTGTCCTGCAAGGGGCATAACAAAGAGGTCGATGGCGAAAGCGATGTCGTGGATCACAAGGGGGGCGTGCCTGATGACTCCTGGGCACGGCACCTTCTCGCCATTGGCCACCATGGCCGTGAGGCGTGGTCTAGCTTGGATGGATAGACCGGACCGCGCCGCTGCCGTCTCGGCGATGAAGTTGTGGGTGGAACCGGTGTCAAGGAGGGCGATGAGCGGGGTCGAGCCCACCATGACGCGGACCTGCATGGTCCTACCCACGGGCACGCCAGCCACTGCGTGCAGGGAGAAGATCGGCGCCTCCTGCGCCACGGCGTCCGCCGCGGTGTCGGCGCCCGCGTCCTGAGCGTCGTCGATCTCTACGCCGTCGAGGAAGAACAAACGTCGGCAGAATCTGTTGTGGCCGCGGGAGTACTTTTCATTGCAGTTGAAGCACAACCCTTGGCGGCGTCGCTCGGCCATCTCCTCCGGGGTGAGGCGGCGCTGGTTGCCCTCGGTACGGCCCTGCTGGGCAGCCGCCGGTGGCGCCGGGAGTGCCAAGAGGGGCGGTGGGAGCGGCATGTTGGCCCGGGCCGTGGGGGGCGGTGGACCGCGCGGGGGCGCCCTCGGTGGAAGAGGCGCTGGACGCCCCAGCTCCATCAACTCGACCTGTCGGGCCAGGCTTATGGCGGCGGCGAGGGAGTCCGGGTTGTGGATGCGGACGGCGTTGCTGAGCGGCGGCATGAGCCCTCCGGTGAAGAGCTGGACCCGCTGCGCCTCGTCGAGCCGGCCGGCGCGAGGTAGGAGGGCCTGGAACCGGTTGGCATACTCCTCCACGGGCCCCGTGCGGCGGCACTCCGCGAGCTCGAACAGCGGAGCGGAGCGAAGGGGAGGACCGAAGCGCAAATTCAAGAGATCCTTGAAATTACCCCACGTTGGCGTGCCGTCATCGTCCTGCAGCTGGATGAACCATAACTGTGCGGCGTCGTCTAGATGATAGGACGCCATGTGCACGCGCTCTTCCGCCATGGTTCGGTGTTGGCGAAAGTAGGCCTCGCACTTGTTGAGGAACAGCATCGGGTCGGACGTGCCGTCGAAGTGGGGAAAATCCCACTTCTTGTGCTTCGGGTGGAAGTCCAGCTCGCGCGGCCCTTCGGAATGGCGGCTCTCGGCCGTCGAGGCCTTCTCCTTCATGGAGGCCATGTCGGCCTTCAGGGTCGTGATCTCGACAGACATGTTCTTCAGCTCCTTGAAGAGATCGGCGATGGTAGGCTCGGCCATGGTGGCGGTGGGTTGCGGGGTGGGTGCGGCAGCAGTAGATGGCGGCGGCTGTTGGTGGTGGTGGGCTGGTGCGGCTGGAAGCGATGGATCGGAATGGGCGTGAGAGGATCGGCTGACGTGTAATACCAGGTTGTCAAGGGCGTCAAACCCCCGACAGGCAGGGCCTCGGCTACGGAGCTCGTAGCCGGCGGCCGTCTTCTCCGGTGAGGTTATACCCCTCTACCGCAGGCTTAGGGTTTAAGAAAGGAAGAGATAGGAGATAATAATCTTGCTTAATTCCTCAAGGTGCCGAGTACAATCTTAAATAGCCGTGCGGCTGCAACTCAAAAGGAAACCAACCTCCTAGACATAAGGAAATAACTAAACTTAAGGAAATTGACTTGATCTATTTCTAATCTTGGCCACGCTGTTGCTGCGGCCCCTCTGCATGCGCGGCCTGAGCCTGGCTTGCGGCGCGCTCAGCGGCCCGACGCACATCGCATGCGCGCCTCCGCCTGGTGTACGGGATGCCGCACATGACATGGCAGTCCTTGCCTTTTGGCTTCACAAGCTTCACCGATTTAAATCCAAATATATTGTGTAAATGTTGAAGGTTTGCTTTTGTATATGCTATATATTTTGTAAATGTTGAAGGTTTGCTTTTGTATATGCTACTGTGTAATGTTGCAGTATTTCCCAGAGATTCTTTCCATCGGAGTTTGGAATGATGTAGATCATGTACACGCGGTTGAACCTGCAAAATCAGTGTTTGCTGTCAAAGCTAGTATAAGGCATGCCGTAGAGGCCGAGGGATCCCCTACACATATATATCGTCCAACTTCTTTGCTGGTCGTTTCTTTCCAGCTCCTGGACAGATTGGGGTTACAGGCCTTCCAATAGATAAGGTTCTCATCTTAGGCGATGGAAATGTGAAAGGTAAGACTAATTACAATTTGTTGACTATATGTACTAGTTTACCTTTTTGTGGGTCGTACAATCAAAGCAATATGTACTTGAAGGGTTGTATACAAATTACAATGAAAGCAACTAAGGAAGATATGAATACACTTTAATTAATTTATATATTGTTTGTGTGGACAATAGCAATATTTGGAACAGAAGAGGATGTTGGCACCTACACAATAAAAGCTGTAGATGATCCAAGAACCCTGAATAAGATCCTATATCTGAGGCCACCAAGCAACATCTTGTCTCACAATGAGCTTATCTCACTCTGGGAGAAGAAAGTTGGGAAGACATTTGAAAGGGTGTACATTCCAGAAGACGATGTCTTGAAGAAGATTCAAGGTCTAAAAATAGCAGGCTCAACTTTTGTCCTCATTTATCTGTTTCGAGCCTTACAACAGTAAAACTTTTGTCCTCATTTTTTACTCCCTCTGATCTGTTGCAGAGTCTCCAATTCCATTGAACATAGCGCTGTCAATCAGCCATTCTGTGTGGGTGAAGGGGGACCACACCAACTTTGAGATTGACCCTTTCTTTGCAGTTGAAGCCACTGACCTTTACCCTGATGTCAAGTACACTACCGTGGATGAATTTACCTAGACAAGCCCACGGTGACTCCAAGAAGGAGACACCGTCCACGTCGCCGTTTTTTTTTCGATCGTTGGATCTTGCGATCCGATGGCTTAGGTTGCTCCTGCGAGATTCTACCGAATCAGCTTCTGCTTCTACTATACAGCTTCTACCTCAGCTCCTTGTCCTGCCTTCTTCCTCGGCTTCTGCCCGATCAGGAATCATTTGCCTCGGCTTCTACCCGATCGAGTTTCACTTCTTTCCGCTCCCTCCCCGTCCGTGAAAATAGCCCGTCTTCTCTCCCTGCTCTCGGCTCCGTCTCCCTCCCTCTCTCTTCTCGCGGACGACGGCGACGGCAGCGAGCGGCGCCGGCCATCCTCCTCTCCCTCTCCCCGCCCCTCTCCCTCTCTCCAGACATGCTAGCGTGCCGGCCAGCCCCACCGATGCCGGATGCCTGGAGCGGCAGCGCCCTCAGCACGCGGTGCAACGCCTCGTGGGTGGCCGTCTCCGCCCACGGAGTGGCGCGGCTGGGCCTCGGCGGTGGCCGCCGTCGCACCTTCCCCTGCGCTGCATCCTTCCGCCAATCCACGGGCACTCGACGGAACCCTAGCTGCCTCTTCTTCCTCGCCGGCGGCGGCGACGAAACCCTACCTGCCTCTTCTTCCTTGCCGGCCGTGGCGCCAGCCCTCAGCGCCCTCCTCCTCGATGCCCTTTCCCCCGCGCCGCAGGGGCGGAGCGACGCCCCCCCCCCCCCCGTGTGCTGAGCCGGTGGCACTGGTCGCCTCCCGGCGCAAGGGCCCCAAAGGCCGTCGTCCTCGGGCACGACGCAGCAGATGAGCCCCGCCGGTTGTTTACGGCACGGCTGCTCCCTTCCATAGGTATGTATGACACTGTGATTTGTTGTCCCCACATCTTCTTCTTGGGATGGTTCATTAACATGTTTTGATTTGGCTTGCGTACCACAATTCCAGGTTCTCAACTATTTCGATTTTGTAGTTATGATTTTGTCGATGCCTATGTGATTTCTACTTCATGAAATAGCCTCAAATGATTGTGGAATTTACATCCTTGGTCGTCTCTTCATTAGGTCATTTGTGCTTTCTAAACATATCTAATTTACATTCCTTGACGCTTCTTCTCATATGTCCTGTGTGGTCGATTTCCAAACATGAATGCTTTTAGTCAACAAATATATTAAGTATAAATGACAGTGCGGTGGAGAGAAAATTGCTACTTCGCCATTATCAAACGTGGGCTTCGGTGGACTAGGAATAGCCAAGGTTTCTTGAATTTTTTTTTATTACATATGTCCTCTGTTCTCTGTTCCCAGTCATTAATACTAACAAGATTATGAAAATGGATATTAGCTACAGATGTTAATGCAGTGCATTTGGATTTAACAAGGTGTCTTGAATTCTTTTTTGGGTGATACAATTACATAATATACATACATTTTCCAAATGCTACTGCATTATACTTATTATTTGGGAGTCCAACGCATTTAAGCGTGTACAATAGGTTCATTAAAATTTTAAGAATCATATAGATATAGATTACAAATGGCCACTGAAAT
The DNA here is from genome assembly GCF_019320115.1 of Miscanthus floridulus. Taxonomy (NCBI): domain Eukaryota; kingdom Viridiplantae; phylum Streptophyta; class Magnoliopsida; order Poales; family Poaceae; genus Miscanthus; species Miscanthus floridulus. The sequence goes on along the minus strand of NC_089598.1, from coordinate 64,399,064 downwards.
TTTATAGCCACAGCTTATTTATTCAGAATCATATTCTGGTACTAAGCCTGTATATATTTCTTGTTGTTGTCATGTGTTTTTCCACTAATGCAAATGAACACATGGCCTATTCCCAAAGATGACGTTGTCAGGCTTTTGGTTCTCCTTATTCTTTGAGTTTTCCCTGCAATTATGTGCACTGTTGTTCTTTCAAATCCATTGGAGTCCCTGGCCTGCTTGTTAGACTTAGAAGTATTACTGTATGAGACCAAGGGAAGCAACTTTCCAAGTTTATTTGGGTCTTTCGACACATATTTATCAGGTGCATGATCATAGTGTGCTCGCAAAAAAAAACACACACTCCCATTTCGATACCAAAGGTTAGCTTCAATAAGGCAACGACATGAACATTTCAGGTTTCGCGGTTCGATAGCCGTAGATACCTAGGAGTTCCCTAATTTGTCTGCTAGATTTTATTCGTGGTTCGATACCTGTACATACCTACGAGTTCCCTAATTAGTTTGCTGGATTTTCTCGGTCAGGTAATCTCTAGATTCATTCAAAAATAGTTTGTGCATGTGAGAATGTCTCTATGACTACATACATTGTTGGTCCACAAATGGATTCCTATCAGAAAATTGAGAGAAGACTGAAAAAATACCTACCTCCATGTTATATGAACATCCATCGTAAAACCTACAACAGCACGGATATTCATTTTAGATACAACAACTAAATTTAATTGTAGGGGTGATCTGTCTGCACCCCTAATTCTATACCCAGCAGTGGCGTTTTTTTACATCCCTTACAAGACAAAAAAATAATATAAGAGGCAGTCATTATCCTAGCTACCATGTTTTATTTTTTATACAGCTGTCGCATAAATGTGTACATGGCCATTGTAAGGTATTTACGTCTCATTATATGAAATTTACTTTTACATATGGGCAATTGGTTCATGACATGTTAATATTTTAAGCAAGTTTCTTGCTTCTTTATGCTATTCCCAGGTTGGATCTTGTTGGTTGTGATCTGACTGACCGCCTGATGAAGATCCTCAGAGAAAAAAGGCTGGCCTTCGTTGCTCTACATTACGAGCAGGAGCTCGCGACTGCTTACAACATAGGTCTTTCTTCTCTTGCTTTGGAAGTTTATCTAATCTTAAGTTTATTTTCAATTTGGTCTAACAGAGAGTAGACTGGCTGCAGCGACTCAAGCATTATGATTGACAGTTTTAAATGCAACCTGTAAGGATATGTCTTCGTAGGAGTTTTGCATAGGCAATGGTGTATCAATGTGCCCATATCGAGTGAGACTACAGCCTGCACACCAGATAGCTTAGTCATTGCCACACATCGTCTGCAATATGTTACATGTGTGAAATACGACCTACTTATGTTATTCTTCTCTGGTCTCTATAAGCAAGGTTCTTGCTTCTTCATGCTATTCCTAGGTTGGATCTTATTGGTTGTGATATGACTGACCGCCTGATGAACATCCTTAGACAAAAAAGCTGGCCTTCGTTGCCCTACATTACGAGCAGGAGCTCGAGACTGCTTACAACAAAGGTCTTTCTTTTCTTGCTTTGGGAGTTTATCTAATCTTAGGTTTATTTCCAGTTTGGTCTAACAGAGAGTAGACTGGAATGCTGCAGCAACTCAAGCATTATGATTGACAGCACTTAATGAAACCTGTCAGGATATGTCTTTGTAGGAATTTTGCATAGTTAATGGTGTCTTAATGTGCTCATATCGAGTGAGACTGCAACATGCATACCGATAGCTTAGTCATTGCCACTAATTATCTGCAATATGTTGCGTGTGTGAAATACGACGTACATATTACTCTTCTTTGGTCTTTATGTTTCAGATAAACACATCAACTGAACTTAAATTTAAGAGGTATATGGTTGCTTCTCCATTTCAGTCATCTTTTAGTGGGCATATATTCACATAACTTGCATTAAACTGAGATATTTGTCTGAATGTTCTTTACATTTCCTCATGCACAAGCTATCCTTCAAGACTCAGTATTTCTCCTTTTTTAGGCAATTGCATTATTACCAGCATTTGGGGCTCCACTCCGTGTTAGATTTTGGTACATGCACGGCCATGTTCATACCTTGTGCATAATTTAGGCCTTCTCTCATTTCTGTGAGTCTTTTTCTTTTGTTCCATCCCTTTTTGCCTCCACTTTGCTGAAATAGGTGCTCTGTGATAGATTAGCACAATCATCAGCAACCTTTGTGACTGGGTCACATAGCTAAAGATTCAGTGGACCAAACAACTATACCAAGGTACACACATCAGCAGTTGCAACTTCATAAATCCTTACTGCTTTGCAAGAATTATTACTGCCTTTATTTGCCATATGGCTGCGGTACGAAAGGTGTATCCAGATCAAGGTTGGTTTTTTTTATACCAGACAAGGACGGTCTATTTTTCGCCATGCTGCCAAAAGTTAATAATACTTTGTTTAGTATTGTTACCGCTCCTATATGCACCTGAATAGCATTCTATGTTCTTATGTACTCATGGTTGAATGTGTATCTTAAATTTAGAAAGGATAAAATAATATATTGTAACGAGGCATGTATCAGCTAGGCAGCCCGGCGATAGCATCGATTAGGTGCAAGCAAGAGGCAGCTCTGTAATCCAGCAAGCCAGTTTCTTGCCTACTGAGCCACTATACCAAGGTATTTTGATTGCACTCCTTTCTTTTGCCCCTTGCTTCCTTTGATCTTGGCCAATTGGAAGATTGTTGTTGCCTTCCTGTCTTCCTAATGTGTGATGCCTCTTCATTTGTAGAGCCTGTTGATCAGATCAAAGTCTCGCGGCATCTAAAAATTCCAAGAGAAGTGTGAATGTCAGAGTACATTTCATACTTACCTTCAGTAAAGCGGACCTCATCATGTTTCCTTTGCCTTTCTTTTCCTACTTTCATATGTTGATTATTGACTTATTTATCTATTTTTATGTTTGCCAACTGGCTGCAATTTTAAAGTTTGCAAAAACTCCTCTGGATGTACAATTTCTGGTTAAATAACGGCGTGTCTATTATTGTTACCTACTGTTACTGTGCTATCCTTTTTTTGCATACATGTTTACTTTGATCTCCTGTAATAACCATGTCTTGCATAGGTCGTATATGTATTGCCTGATAGCATGTGGCCAACTTTCAGCACATATATGGAGAACAATGCCGAAGGACCTTTCATGGTACCACAATCTAACCTTTGCAAGAGCATACAAAGAAAAGATTAAGAGGTAATACAACTTTTCAGATATTGGATTCAATATATACTACTGAAAATGCATTAGAATACATTTAAAATCTGATCCCACCCCTTGTCCCTTTTTTTGTCCCTTACAGCTATAAGCACTTGAAGGAATTCAGCTAGCAAATGATGACCAGGTACGTTCCTTAAATTCTTTATAATCAGTGTTTTTTCTATGATTATCTAATGATTCTCTTCCATTGGTTTTATTTTGGGTTTCCCTACTCTCCAATTATACTCTACATTTGTATGTCTTCTTGTGCAGAGTACATGTTAGTGAAATTCAGAGTTGTTCCACCAGTAATCGGTACCTGGTAAGCCTCATTGTTGCCACCTGTTTTCATTTCCTATTCCATTTTAGATCTTCATAGATTGGATTTGTACCTAGGCATGAAAGAAAAAAAAACGAAAGCTCATGTTTTGACCTACATGGTTTTTAATGTGGTGCCATTTTTAGCTCTATCAAGACTTAAGGACTATGTTTTTCTGTTACCCTCTACTTCATGATTTTATTGCTTGGTTCTTAAAGAGGATTGTAGGTTTTATGCACATATTAATTTTTTCTTCAATGTCAGACCTTATCGCCTTGAAACCTATGGTCCCATCATCCTGCCATCCAGAGTCCAATTTTTATTCTGGTCTTAGCTCCTAATCCTACCACCTGGGTTGCACGTGATTTGTTCAGTTACATTCAGAGTTAGAGTAGGTCTAATTATTTTTGCCCTTGGGAATGTACCAGACGATGATGAAACCCCCACCCGTCACAACCCACCTGAGTAAATAATCAATGATCAAAGTATACATATATAGTGTTCTATGCCGTAACAGACAAAATGTTTCCTAGCATACTTCCTTTTAATATTATGTCTGCCAAAAAATTAGGTCGCCAAAAAATACCCGAAAATCCTTTGTGCAGAAAAAGCTATTTCACAGTGAAACTGACGATGAAAAGGCGAGCAAACTTCGTGCCGATAAAATGTTTTTTTCTTTCTTTCTATGCAGATTCGTACTGCCTCACACTATACAATCTAACTCACACCCCACTTTCGCATTCCAGGTTCCAAACATCTCAGGCGAAGTTTCTTTTGTCTCCGGACTATGCAATCTGCAATATAGCTTGCCTGGATGATGTACTCTGTCTGCATAAAGACTTTAAAAACTTATATGCTGTATGATGAAGAGCCCACAGTTCTTAGATGTATTGCTGCCTTTTGCATATGCGCCATGACGAGAATCTATTACTAAACTTATATAATCCTTATTATTTTGCCTAATCTTAATTCTTATAATGCTCTTGCAATGCATTTATTCATCATGTGTGTTTCATAGCCAGTCGACGCGCGCAAGGGCGCGCGCAATGTACTAGTACCTGAACAAGTTCCTTTGAATTCCTAGATCCTATTTGGACTGCACCATTCAAGTACTGAATTATAGGAAAGTATTTGTGACAATTATAACTCCATATGATTTTTAAATATTGCAATACTCAACCGTATCAAGAAATAAAAGGTTGTTCAGTTTGTGTTTCCCTGAGCATGAAGCGCTGCTTGGAGCGGACTAGCATGATTGAAACTGTTAAACTAAATGTCATAATAATACTACTAGTATGCTATGCGCCTTTATGTCTCGGACTCATTAGAGTTATGATCTTTTGTGGATTTATTACTCACTCTATTTTAAATTAGGGACTTAAGTGTTTATGCCCCGTTTTGAAGCAAAATGGTGGTTTTGTCCTTGTTTTATTTTATTTTATGAATTTACCCCTGCAATTTCAAAACGAAGGGAGACTTTGTCCCTATTCTGTGAAGTCTACTTAATGGTGTGGACAAAAGGACAAGTTTGCCCATTCGTTTTTACCCTTGTTTTATTTTGATACTTGTGTTTGTATCCCTATTTTAGCTAATAATCCATATAAACACAAATTAATATCACACATATCGCATTATGGAAATTACACACGGGGTCACTTTAGTATGTCTAGATGGCATACCATATCAGTGCAAAATGTCAACGTACAGAACCACGCTACATGCCAACATAGAGCTCCAAATAACATGTCCAACTTACATTTTCAAATGACATGCCAAACAAAAGTACAAGCTAATTAGCAAGCCTAAGAAACTAATTGTGAGTTCACTAGGCAATTAGTAGTGAGCTACATATTAAGATTTGAAACCTAACAAAGTAGCAGGTCTCGAAGTTCCTCCTCTTCCATTCCTTCTTCACTACGTAAAAAAACGATTTTTAGCAATGGTTTAAATTTTTTGTAGGGGCGGCTGGTGATGGAGCCGCCCCTACAGTGGTGTGCTCGGGTGCCTAGACACCAGCCGTCCCTACAAATGGAACAGCAGGAGCAGCTGGTGATACGAGCCGCCCCTATAAATGGGTTCTGATTTGTAGGGGCGGCTCAATCACCAGCCGTCCCTGGAGTTGCTATTTGCAGGGGCTGCTGGTGATTGAGCCGCCCCTACAAATGTCCCCGTATATATAGCTCCGATTTATAGGGGCGGCTCAATCACCATCCGCCCCTACAAATGACCCACATATAATACAGCTGCAGCATCTTCTTCCTCCTCGGGTCACTCACTCTAACCCGTGAAAGAAAGGTGGGGAGGCCTTGGGCATCTCCCAAAAATTGCTCTACTAAGGGGGAAGGTTTTGGTCTCAAATCCTTTGGTGGAGAGATTGTAGAAGGTAATAAAATGCTATTCCACACTTTTTTTGAAGTTTTAATGGTTGGTTAGTGAGTAATTAGAGTTTTGTTTTTCTCTCTTCTATGGTGCTTGAGCTACTTATGAAGCAAATTAGACCCAAGTTTTAAATGTACTAGGGTAAATTAGGGAGGGGAACAAGATCATACCCTTATTTGGTCCATGTTTCTTGATTTTAGTGAACAATTAGTTAGTTTTATGGATGTTTCATGTGCATTTGGATCTAGATCTAGGGTTTGGTTTTTTTATTAATTTCATTTTTGTAAATTTATGTTTGATGAAATTGGACTAGGGTTTGTATGAAAGATATTGGGTAAAATATAATTGTTGCTAATTGTTGTCTTTGAAATTGTTTATTGTAATCAATAAATATGTATTTTAATTATTTATGGATAAATGAGCCATTAATTAATTTTCCTCTACCATGGTGTGTTTGTATGCTTCATGTAATTATATTAGATTTATATTCATATATATCTGAAGTATATACAATTATTCTCAAGTAATTATTAATTTGATTCATTTTTATATATATCTGAATAAGTAGTCCTTTAATGTTTGTTTTGTTGTTGTTGTAAAAGATGGAGTATAAGAACTCTTGGATGTATGGTTCGTTAAGGTTCAAGGCAGGTTTCCGTGAAGAGGTGGATAAATTTATTGAAGCTGCAAAGAAGCATGCAACGACATTGAAAGAGAATAAGGATATAATTATTTGCCCCTGTAAAGATTGCAAGAACCATATGGCATGGATAGATGTGACTATCATTAGATCACATTTGATTATGCGAGGATTTATTGAGGACTACACAGTGTGGATTCATCATGGTGAAATGGTTATTGTTAACGATGAGGATGAGGAGGAATATGACGACGAAACCATAGAATCCCTGTCCCAATATTCAGCAGAGCTTGATGCATGAATGGATTTCGAGTTTGGCAATGAATAAGGTGGTGATGCTGGTGGTTGGGATGGTAACGACGAAGGTGGTGCTAATAATGATGATAGAGCACGTATCGAGGATGAAGACGATTTGGAGGACATGATTCGAGCCCTTGGACCAGAGATTTTACTAAATAGCCCAAAAGGTCTAGAAAATTTGGAAAGGGTGACAAAAGCATCGAAGGAGACTGTGTATGGTGTTGAAAAGGGTTGTATGACACGTTGGACATTGCTATGTTTTGTGCTTGAGCTGCTCATCTTGAAGGCTAAGTACGGCTGGTCAGACTATAGTTTCAATGATCTATTACATCTCCTGTCATAGGTGCTGCCACAACCAAACTCAGTTCCCGCCAACACATACCAAGCGAAGAAGGTCATAAGTCCATTGACAATGGGGGTTGAAAAAATCCATGCATACCCCAACCACTGTATACTTTTTTGTGGCAAAACGTTCAAGTCACTAGATAAATGTCCCCGGTGTGGGGCCAGCCGGTACAAGAACAATGACCTTTACAGTGGGGACGTTCCCTCCACCGGGAAAAAGAGGAATAAGAAGGGTACAAAAAAGGTAGTACAAGAATCTCAGCCCCCAGAGGACACTTCATTAGGCAACGATGCAAAGCAGAGAAGAATTCCTGCCTTGGTAATGTGGTACCTGCCAGTGACCGGCCGCTTGAGACATATCTTCCTAAACCCTAAAGAAGTCGCACTCATGACATGGTGGGATGATGAGCGCAAGGTGGATGATGATAAGATTGCACACCCGGCTGATTGTAGTTAGTGGCAAAGGTTTGATGAGAAGCACAAAGAATTCAGCGATGACCCAAGGAATGTATGATTTAGCTTGAGCACCGATGGAATGAATCCCTTCAATGAGAGGATGAGCGACCACAGCACATGGCCAGTGATCTTGACCATGTACAACATCCCAACATGATTGTGTCAGAAGTGAAAGTACCTTCTCCTCACTATTCTTATTTTTGGCCCTAAACAACCAGGCATTGATATAGACGTGTTCCTTGAGCCTTTGATGCAAGAAATGGAGAGGCTATGGAGGCATGGGGAGTAGATGTACGATGCATTCTAAAAGGAGGACTTCATATGTAGAGCAATAATATTTGTTACTACCAATGATTATCCCGCGCTGTTTGCTTTGTTTGGACAGATCAAAGGAAAGATGGGATGCTTGGTTTGCTTGGATGGTACTACATGGGTGTACCTAGATGCATCCAAGAAGATAGTTTACCTAAGGAACCGACGCTTCTTAAAGACAAGTCACAAGTACCGTAGCAAATTGTTCTTTAGATTTTATGACAATGCCTTGGATATTGAACCCCCTCCGAAGAGATGTCATAACGGAGAACACGTGTAAAGAATGGTGAAAAACATATGCGTCATCTGTGGAAAGAAGAATCCGGATGGGACAAATAGAGATAGAAGCACACCTCCTGTCGAAGGCGTACCTTTCAAGAAACAATCGATCTTCTTTCAGTATCTGCCTTATTGGCCAGACTTGGAGGTCCCCCATGCCATTGATGCTATGCACGTGTAGAAGAATGCCTTTGAGAGTCTCATTGCTACCTTGATGGACACAGGCAAGTCAAAGGATGGTCTGAAAGCACGGAAAGACATGGTGCAGCTAAACGTGATGCCGCAGCTTCACCCGGTACCTGAGGCTAATGGAAATACACTCTGCCCGTGGTGTGCTTCAACCTAACACCAGATGAGAAGAGAGCTATATACACTTTCCTGAGGGGGATCAAAGTCCCAACTAGGTTTTCAGCAAATGTGAAGAAGCTAGTGTCGATGAAGGACTTGTCAATAACACACTGCAAGGCTCACGATTGCCATGTGATGCTGACAGTGTTTCTACCTATTGCAATCAGGGCTATAAAGCCAGAGTTCTTGAAAATGGCCATCACCCGCATGTGCTACTTCTTTTCGAAGATTTCACAGAAGACGATTGGCAAGCAAGAGCTGAGTGACCTACATGAATTTGTGGTGGAGACACAAAACCAACTGGAGATGTGTTTACCTCCTGCTTTTTTTGATATAATGCCACATCTCATGATTCACATGGTTCATCAGATATAGGCACTGGGCCCTTGCTACTTGAATGAAATGTGGTCCTACAAGCGGTTCATGTCGGTTCTAAGTCGATACGTGCATAATCGAGCATATCCAGAGGGCTCCATGATAGAGGGTTACAGTACCGAAGAAGTCATCGAGTGCTGTCAAGAGTACCTAAAAGTACAGAAAGGGATTGGTAAACCTGATTCTCGTCATAAGGGTAGGCTGGCTAGGAAGGGCACCAGTGGTAGAAAAGTGTTCATCGACCATGATTACAAAGAGGTGAGTCGAGCGCATTACAGTGTCTTGCAGGGTACACAACTGATGCAACCGTACATTGATGAACACTTGGCTATCATTATGGCGGAGAGAAATGGCCGTTCGGATGATTGGGTCATGAAACAATATAAGCAATGACTAACTACATGGTTGAAGGACCAAAACATACCGCCTGGAGAAACCATAGACTCTATTACCATCAGTAGGTTGGCGGAGGGGCCATCGAGACAAGTGACATCTTGGAATGCTTATGACATCAATGGGTATACGTACTATACCCACGCAAAGGATAGTAAATATGTGAACCAAAACAGCGGCGTTCGAATAGAGGCTCTCGATGGATTAGGGTGAAAGATCCAATACTTTGGCATCATTGAAGAGATATGGGAACTTGACTATGGAAGGGATATAACGGTGTCCCTATTTCGATGACGCTGGATCAAACAACACCAACTGAACGAGATCGGATTGAGAGTTCTGGACCTCGAGAATCTAGGCTACCAAGATGACCCTTGGGTGCTCGCTTCACGTGTCGTACAAGTTTTCTATATGTCTGACCCACAACGTAACCTCCCCCCAAAGAAGAAGACAAAACACGTGGTTGCCTCCGGGAGACAGCACATTATTGGAGTTGATGGCGTGGATGATGTTGAAGCTTACAATAACTACGATGAGATGCTGCTATTCATAGACTTTCCTAAGAAAAAGATCAGTGTTGTGGAAAAGAACCTCCCCAAAGACATAATGCCATGGCAACGGAAAGGTGTCAAGGGGAAATTCGTTACAGCGGGCCAGCTAGTTGTTGAACATGGAGTGTTTGTGTAAGTGTGTGTTTGTAAGACTTCATTTATGCATGCGTGTGAGACTATATATTTATGTACGTGTGTAAGACTACATATTTTTATACGTGTGTAAGACTGCATATTTTTGCATGCGTGTTTGTAAGATGATTTTTTTCCTAAAATTTTCTAAAATCTTGCCCTATCAAGTTAGTGTGTTGATTTGGGCATTCTTTTCATTTGACAAAGTTTGAGCACTTTAAATTTTCAAATTTAAAAAAAATGACAAGTTCGAATGAGATTTTCAACCATTAAATGATTTTAGCTGAAAAAGTGATGAATATCAAAGTTGTATAACTCATCAAGTTCTACAACTTTTATTTTGATAATTTCTTCATCTGACAAAGTGATAGTAAACATTGTTCACAAATCAACATGTTTCTCGTATAGTTCATGAAACTATGAGTCATACGTGAATTTATGAACAATGTTTACTAATACTTTGTCACGTGAAGAAGTGACCAAAATAAAAGTTGTAGGTAGTGATGAGTTCAACAACTTTTATGTTCACGACTTTTATTGTTGAAATCATTTAAGGTTTCAAAATCTTTTTTGAAGTTGTCATTTATTGAAATTCAAAATTTCAACTGTTCAAATTTGGTCAAATGAAAATATGATTAAAATAAAAGTTGTACATATTGATGAGTTCTACAACTTTGGTATTCATGAGTTTTTCATCTGAAATCATTTACTCTTTCAAAATATTGTTTAAAGTTGAAATTGTTTGAATTTCAAAATTTGAATTGTTCAAATAAAGTCACATGACAAGATGACCAAAATAAAAGTTGTACATGTTGATGAGTTATACAACTTTTATGTTTACAACATTTTCATTTTATTTCATTTAATGTCATAAAATTATAGTCAAAGTTTTAAAATTCAAATTTTTAATTTTTGTTTTCTAGATTGTTTTGACTATAATTGTTTATATATATATTTCTTCATATAGAGAATAATACAAAATATTATATTTGTGCATATACACAATTTTTTATATTACTTTTTGTTTTTATGATATAAAAATATAGAATTTATAATTTAAAAAATAGAAAATATTTGTAGGGGCGGTTGGATCAAGAACCGCCCCTACAAATGTATTTGTAGGGGCAGTTGGATCAGGAACTGCCCCTACAAATACATTTCTAGGGGCGGCTAGATTAGGAACTGCCCCTATAAATAGTCCCAAGTATAAATACAAGGGCACACGGGAGTCAACCTGTTGGGCGCTGTCTTCTTCCTCCGACGCCGCCTCCCGGCCGGACCTGTCCTAACGCCGATCCGCGCCCCCTCCCCGCACCCGCGTGCCTGCTCCTCCCCGCCATAGGGTTTTCGACCGGCCGATGGCGCTAGTTTCTGATCTTGAGGTGCCGCGGCGCACCCGCGCGCCCCATCTCTGCATCCCGCGCGCCCCCTCCCCGCACCCGCGCGCCTACTCCCTGCCCTAGGGTTTCCAACGGCGGGTGGCCTCCACGCACCTCCACCAGCGGGCGGCCTCCGCACACCTCCACCGGTGGGCGGCCTCCGCGCACCTCCACCAGCGGGTGGCCTCCCCACACCTACACCTATGGGCAGCCTCCGAGCTAGGGTTTTCGAGCTTGAGGTGCTATGGTGCACCCATGCGCCCCCTCCAACGGCTGGGCGAACCCCGCCCCACTTCGCCACCTCTTCACTGGCGATGATCACCCACCAGGTATGCCCGCTCCCTTCTCTCCCCTTCCTTCTTCACTGTTTGGCTTGCCTGATCACGAATCATTGCTATGATCTGCACCGGTTTATGTATTCATGCTGATTTAGTTCTACTTTTGATTGGGTCAGAGCATACCTTATCCTTTGGCCATCAATTTGTATTGGAATCTAGAAATTTCATGGGCCTGCTGTAGGATTCCTAATGTTGTCTACTTGTGTTGATTGCCACTCTTTCGATTTTACGTAATGGGATTGAATGTCTTCAACCGCCTCTCTTACACTTGCTTTGCTATGTCTTCAATAATCCTCCCACCCATGCTAAAAACTAACTCCGAAGGCACTGTAGAAGTAGGCACAACAAGCACATCTTTTGCTAGAAGAGATGATATAGGGTACTTTCCAATAATTTAATATGTTAAAATCTTTGTTTCTCTTCACAAATAGGTTGACTATATGGGCACAACACCTACATGAAAGGGATTTGTTATTTAACACAACCCTCTTACAGTCTTTACACACTCCCTTCAAATATAGAATCAACCAATCATTGGAGCTCACATTGTCAACTGTGATTGTGAATAAATGATTGATACCTCACTCCAGCAAGCATTCTTCAACTCTTTTTCTAGGGGTTACTCCTTTATGATCATCTAGAACGGTCATTTCTGCAACCTCCATTCATCATCAATCTAATGTGAAGTGACGCACATATAATTTAAATTTTGATTTGATGTCCAAGTATCTGTTAGATAGATTCTTTGATTTGCCAAAACCTTCTTCAACTTGGGTTTTTTTTCTTCAATATATCACTACCAACAGTCCCTTGGTACTATGACTCTAGAAGGTGGTTGAAACCGGGGTTGTAGCATTTTGGAATATCTCTTGAAACTATTCTAAAAGGCATCTCATCAATTATAACCATATCAGCAAGCGCTTTGCATCAAGCGTCAATGCTGAAAGGTTGCTTTGGTGTTCCTTTGTTGTTCTTTTGTATGTCCTGACCTTTGAGTGGGATCTTCAGGGCACAAGTTCCCCAAATGGTACCATGAGGTTCTTGTTCCATAAGTTGACTGGTCACAAGAATAAATCTGCCCTCAGTGATTGCATCTTTCAATTGGATCCTGACCCCTTAATCCTATAGTGAAATATTTCCAAACAACTTATTTCTTTGAACAAAATCTTTTGTGTCTCTTCTGAATTGAAGAGAGCAGAGTAGGAGAGCTAGCTGACTAAACATCCAACTACAGTAATGATATATACATTTTGATGCATGAATAACTAAGAAATATGAGTTCCTCTCAACTTAAGTAAGCAATGATAAATATGAAAGTGGAAAAATGAAAAGACTTGTTCTATATTTTATGCATTAACAACTGAAGTAAATCTCTTTCGCTTCTTTGGTTCATTTGCTTCACTTGTTTGGTTCATTTGCTGCTAGTAATGATTTCTACATAGCATCAACCTATTCAATCTGTGACTGCAATCTTCTACTGGCACTAAGTTAAATGCAGCAGTACATCCAGGTATAGCCCCATCCATTTTACATAATGGGATTGTCCAAAACATTGTCTTACATGTGTAGTCACTTACTCACTTGTGATGATTGTGATTTTGGACCTGTGAGCCAATCGATTTGTTCAATTGTCCAGCATTTCCATTGGGTTGTGAATTATGCACTAAATTTACTTATCAAATGGATGGGGCTAGCCCTATCATAGTTAGTAATTAGTATCATAGCTAAATTCACATTTCACACTAAATCTGTATGGCTGGTTTTTGAATTTCTTCTTTTGGTCCCATGACACTGTTACTAATAATTTGATTCATAGAAGAACCATTACTAGTAATTTGTTCCTTTTAGAGCATTTTGTTGATAAGCAGAGTCTTTCATATACTTGAATTGGCTAATGGCCATCACATCTTTCAGTTTTTCTCAAAAGTTTTTTGTGTGTCAAGGTTACCAACTTACCATGAACAGTTTTGTTGTTGGCTGCTGGCTGCTGGTTGGCTGCTTGTCTCTCTTTGGCTACTGGCTACTGGCTACTGGCTGCTGGCCAGCTGCTCCTACTACTACTTGCTACTCCTACTACTACTCTCTCTACTTACTACTATTACTACTTATTATCTTCTGTCTTCTATCAACTCTTACTACTAGTGGCTGCTGGTTGATCTCCTACAACTCCTATTACTACTACTTGCTACTCCTACTACTACTCTACTACTATATTGTCCTCCTGCTCTTGTCCTACTACTCTACCACTCCTCTTCTTCTACTACTGTCCTCTACTCCTCTCCTCTCCTAAGCAGTTGTTGCTTTTTTTGCTACTTCTACTACTACTCTCCTCTACTCCACTCTACTCCTCCCCTCTCCTCTATTTTTGCCACCTTTCCTATCCTCTATGTTTGGGAAGCAGTAGCTGCTTTTTTTACACCTTTTCCTCTCTATGTTTGTTAAGCAGTTGTTGCTTTTTTTTGCCAAATCTCCCCTCTCCTCTCCTCTCCTCTCCTTTGTTTTGCCGATGATGAAATTGTCCAAGTCCATACATTATATGGAATATGAGCTAATGATCAAGAACTTGTGAGGAACTTGGCATCATTAGCAGCCGCCCCTACATTACCTTATCCTCTCTTCTCTGTTATGATGCCTTGATGCTCCAAGTTCATGATCAAATGATGATTGACATGTTTCTGAGGCCTCTACTACTGCTACTACTTATTTTTTGATATATTGTTGTTTTATAGGACTACTTTGGTTTATAGACCTTTTTTATTTCTTATACCTTCTCGTGTACCTAAAGCACACTTTCTTGCATCTATTAGAACAAAGCGCAAAATAATGTCGTGGACACCAGACAATGCAGCCCGATGCCCCGAGCATGATGAGCGGCCAACCTATGAGGAGCAAGCACTAGAGGACCAGCTAACTTAGGAGCATTCCGATAACGAGTTAGAAAAGGATCTAGAAGTGATGCTTACTCAAGAGCAGTGTGACGAGGAGGAAGGGGGAGCAGAAGGAAGAGCAGGAGAGGCTGCTGAAGGTGAAGAAGAAGAGGATGATGATGATGATGACTCAGAAGAGGGATATGAAAGTCCCAAGGATCCTTTCCCACGTGAAGCCAGAAGGAGGCCAACAGAGGAAGATTTGGACAAGGATTTTGACTCGAACGAGGAGGTAGGGAAAAAGCCTTAGCTTATAAATTTTGCTAAAGCTTTGGCTGTGTTACCTCTGCTAACACTTTGACCTGTCGTATATACAGGTCCCTCCTGAAACTCGAAAAAGACAACGTTGACATCCGCGACATCTCGCTGGATAAGACGGAGTAGAGGGAAGGAGAGTAGAGGCAACAGCCACAGAGATGGATCACGATGTCTCTACTCCACAACCTCAAGACATAACCATGACTACCAAGCCTAAGAGGAAACAAGGGGATAGAAAAGGAAATCTATATCCAGATAAGGCATGCTATGTGATAACGGAGGTTGGGCCAGCAGTGGAGATCCTTGAGCCGAAGGAATTAAGAGGATGATTCTGTAATGCGATCGGGGCCCTAGTAAGAGATAAATTGAACCCAGCAATCCCTAACTGGAAAGAGGTACCAGAGAACACAAAGAATGCACTATGGGATAGGCAGCTGAAGCTCAATTTTAGATTTTCAGAGGGTAAAACTGGTAAAAAAATGATTTTAGGATGATGAGAGAGTCATTCCGATGTTGGAGGTCGAAGCTCAACACGAAGTATATCAAAAAGGGGTTAACTCCCTTCAATGAGTTTGGCAAAATAACTCCTAGTCAATGGGAGGAGCTCGTGGCTCAAAAGACTTCACCGGAGGCATTGGAGCTCAGTGCCCGTAACACCGAGCTAGCGAAGAGGAACAAACACCACCATCATCTAGGCCCTGGTGGCTACTATGCCAAGGAAGAGCAGTTTAGGAAGATGGACAAAGTGGCCGCAGCTGCTGGGAATATCGATGTGATGAATTTGAAGGTACGCTCAAGGAATTGGATATATGCGAGGAGTACAGAATCATCCAGCGATAATCTTAAGTTTGATAAGCTGGAGACCCAAGAGGCAGTATCAAGGATACTAAAATATGCTAAAGATAAGGAGAAGGGATCATTCAATCCTTCCAGAGAGAGGGACGAGCTTAGCCTTGGCTTGGGAAACAAGGAGCACATAGGCCGCACCAGGGGGCTAGGGAAAAGGACGACATGGAAGCAAGGATTCGAAGAGGACAGGCACATGTACAAGAAACATGGCAGAGACTGGGAGAGTAGTCTTGAGCTCTAAGTGAAGGCTCTAGTTGCGAAGACGCTGGAGGAGCAAGGACTATCTACGGAGCCACGGATATTAGTGACATCGCCGGAAGAACTGGCATTAGTTGGTAGCCCTCTGAAAGTTCGTAGCAGCCAAGGTTCCACTGCATCCACAACCCCCATCAATCGTAAATGGGAACCAACTAGTTGCACCTTGGTGTTTCTCAGTGGCCAGCAGAACACTATGATGGAGGTGGCAACGGGTGTGGCACATCCTCCCGGTGGCTTACACCACAATAATAAGATACCACCGGACTACACTAGGGAGGAAAGACTACGCAACTCTTGAGGGGCTGGTGTTACTTGGAGACGTTATGGGGCAGTTCATCCTCTAGCACAAAAGGGACATTATATTGACTGCTTCTTCGCTGCCTCCCCCTCTCCCAAATTTGGAGCGAGTTGTTGAGGTCGAGGAGATATTTTCACCGTCTCGTGACCACCACATTCCTGAGATGCCACATTCTTCCCCGCCTCCTAGCGAGCATGTGCCTGATGAGATGCCACAACCTTCTCCAACTCGTACCAAGCAAGTGCATCATGAGATACCACAGTCTTCTCAACAAGCACAGCCGATACATGAACAACGAGTGCCTCCTAAAGAAGGTGATGCACAAGAAGATGAGGACGTGCCTGAATGGGAACTTTGAAAGAAGCATCCCATCACCACAAGGCCAGTTTATGTTCCGATCAAAGACGTCTCGTTGGTGTCCAAGTGGTTTTCCCATGACCAGTTCAAGCCTGAGAACTATGTTAAAAAAGTCCCATCACGGGGTTCTGAGGAGGCCGTCACTAGCAAACTCCACCAAATTGCAAAGCAGTATCCAAATGTTGATGCCATCGAATGGTCAAAGGATTGCCCAAAAACATATGAAAGACACAAGCCCTTCCAACCAAACTAGGACATCCAGCGCCTATTGCTTGGAATGAGAAGGTTCCATAATTGGTACTTGCGTGTTCTCCCAACGAGCATAGATCTCATATAAGCATGCTTCCCCACCAGCACATTTGGAAGCCTAGCCTTGAAAATTGTCTTTGACTTCAATGACATGCACACATGCTTTCACCTAGGAGAAATGGAGATGAATCTAATTCGCACGTGGTGCCTGTAAGTCCTTGTCCTCCCGATATGATATGAATGTAATCTTTGAATTTTGTTGTAACTAACCCACGCCGTGATTTGTAGAATGCAAGTGCACATTGTTAAACAAATGCCAAGTGTGAAAGCCGGGTATCTAGACCCTCAAGCTATAGCCCAAACAAATTTCAATTACCCTAAACGGTGGACACTGGATGCCAAAGAGCTAGCTACTGCAAAGACTCTTCAGGAGAAAGAGCGCATCCATATGGCAAATCTAAGGGAAGAGTCCCTTAAGGTTGCGGCATACATTTCCCTGGCTTTCAAAAATCTCCAACAACACTCTACTATATGGATACCATACAACTTCGAGTAAGTTCAACTCTATACTTAAAGCTTTGTTCGATATATTTTATTCAATGCAAAAGAGCTTATCTAGTTCTATGATTAAATCCATGTAGCATCCACTAGATTTGTATAGCCATCGATGTCGGGAGGAGCATGGCATGGGTCTTTGATTCAATAGATAGGGACCCAGTGACATACAAAGACTTCATATCGATTCTCAAGACGTATACATATCGACAATCCTCATTAGCTTATATGTTTGTATACGTACTTGTAACGTTCACTTTTGGATTCTAACAAGTTGTATTTGCTAAAATAATTCGAATAGGGCATTTAGGTTCTATGTCACTAATCATCATGGAAGGCATGATCCAGCAAGGAAGGAAAAGCTGGCTATAAAAACACTATGTGCGGTAAGTGTAACTTACTTCTTTAGTAGTCCGATACATGGCTGTCAAAAGCATTACTTAACATTTTCATATGCAAAACACACAGTGCCCCAAGCAGAAGCCTGGGAGTGTACATTGTGGATACTATATATGTTCTATGATGAGTAACACCGGTGCCTACAGGAGACACCCCTTAAGGGTAAGTTTGAACCTCTTCACCCGTAGTATAAAAACTTCGTACATGGTATGAAATACTAAACCGAAACTTGTTCTCTTGTAGTGGAGAGAAGAGAAAGGAATGAAAAGAGACCCATACAAGGATGACCAACTTTTAGAGCTCGTCGGCGACCTTTGCAACTTCTTATTGGACCAGATTGTACACGTCAGAGGCGCCTACCATGACCGAGAGTCTGACTTAGGTACAAATCCTCAGTACCAACACATTCATGAGACTAAAAGGCTAGCTCTAGGACATTGATAACAATGTGTATGGAATTTGTATATTTAATGATGGATTGCATATATTCTTGTGAATTGGACTTGTAATTGTAGTTTATATAATACTCTTGTGCTTGTAGTCGCGGTCGTGGGGCGTTCGGCAACACGAACGCGGTTCAGAACGTTGGTCACAGGGCGTTCGACAACGCAAACGCAGTTCGGAACGTTGGTCACGGGGCGTTCGGCAACGCGAACGCGGTTCAGAACGTTGGTCGTGGGGCGTTCAGCAACACGAACGTGGTTCGGAACGTTGGTCGCGGGACGTTTGGCAACGCGATTTTGAATTGTAAATTTGAATTTTTTTTGCGGGAAAATGTACTGTAGGGGCGGTTCTAGATTGAACTGCCCCTACAAATAGGTATTTGTAGGGGCGGCTGGTACTATAGCTGCCCCTACAAATTGATTTGTAGGGGCGGCTTTGTAGGGGCGGCTGGTACTACAGCCGCCCCTACAAATTGATTTGTAGGGGCGGCTGGTAATACGAGCCGCCCCTACAAATCGATTTGTAGGGGCGGCCTGGGAACCGCCCCTACAAATGCATGATTTGTAGAGACGGTTTGGTAGGGGTGGCTGGCCAAACCGCCCCTACAAAGGCTTACCAGCCGTCCCTAGAAATGCTTTTTATAGTAGTGCTTGTTCCCTTCCAGGAGCACTTGCACTTTATATGAAAAGAGCATAATTATTTTAGTAAAGTTAGCATATGTGAAAGGGGATTGCCAAAATATATAGTATTGAGAAGCAATATTCGTTGGCGGCTTTCTCATTTATGGCTCTCTCACTAGTATCTCCCTCAATCAGGAGCCATGCGGCAATGAGAAAGGAGAAAGGCTTCCGAGGGTATTGTTGTGTTTTCGTGGGGGTGTCTTTTCTCTTTTTTCCATTTAATCCAGCCAGACTAAATGATGTTACAAAGTAGGTGTAAGCAGTTGCTTCATTCAAAATGATGAGGATAAAATCACAAAGTTAACAAAGTACGGGTAAAATCACTATTGAAGTCGGGAGTAGGGGCACAAACACCAAATTCCCTTTAAATTATAAAATATTTTGGCTTTGTTATTTAGACATACAAGTTTTTCTATGTATTTGGATATATACTGTGTTTAGATGCATAGTAAAATCAATGTGTTTTACAAGTCAAAATATCTTATAATTTGAAATGGAGGGACAATTATCCATAAAACCTAAGTCCACAACTCCCAGTCTTAATTATTGTTGATTGCCCGCACATCGCCACCTGCTGCTTGTCTTTGAGTGCCGTTTTGGACGTACTCCATGAGTCCTAAAATATATGTCGTTTTTGCTTTCCGAGAAACAACTTTAATAAAATATATATTAAAAAATATTAATATTTATAATACATAATTGGTATCATTGGAAAGATCTTTGAATCTCGTTTTTAATAAATTTATTTGGAGATACAAATGTTGCACGCATTTTTTTACAAATCGAGTCAAACTTGCGACACCAAAACCAAAAGCAACAGATAATTTGGGACAAAGGGAGTACATTTATGCATACATGTTGCTTTAATTTAGACCTTTCTCAACTTCATAATATTTCTCATAGGTTTAGGAGTTGGCTCCGGGTTTAGGAGGGATTTAAAACTTTTAGTTCTACCAGGGGAGACATATACTTGTTGGTCGCTCTGGCTATACAAAAATGACTTGGGTTTTGAAAAAAGATAATATTATTCTCGGTGCACTCAGGCTATCCATTGGCCTTGGCATATGAGCTATCTAGCCTCAGGCTTGATAGTCATTAGAGTGGCAGGCTCTCCTTTTTTCGACTGTGCTCACTTGATAACTGTTGTTGTAGGAGAACACAACTAAAGGTAGCCATTTCTCCCATGAACCCTTGGAAGATATTATACAAGCTCTTAACATGTCTTCTAAGATTTGATTCACTCGCTCGGTTTGTCCAGAAGTTTGTGGGTGATATGCTGAACTTCTGATTAGTTTAGTTCCCAAGGCTCGGTGCAAGTGTTCCAAAAAAATGAGCTATAAACTGTGGTCCCCGATCTGAGATTATGATCCTTGGTACTCCATGTAGCCTCACGATCTAGGAAACATATAGTTCAGTGTACTTCCCAGCTAGATATGTTGTGTTAACTAGTACAAAATGTGCGAACTTGGTAAGGTGATCTACAATGACCCATATAGAATCATGACCTTGCTGTGTCATCGGAAGGCCTGTAATAAAGTCCATACTTATTTCTTCCCATTTTCAACGTGGGATAGGCAATGGCTGAAGTAATCTAGCATATTTCAAATGGGACTCTACTTCAATTATCACACCTAGCGACATATGCGGTGATTTCCTTGTTCATCTTGGTCCATCAAAAATGGCTCTTCAATTCTTGATACATTTGCTACTATCTGGATGGATAGATAACTTGGATGAATGAGTTTCATCTAAAATTTGATTTCTAAGCTCACGGTCTTTTGGTACTACCAGTCGGTCCTCAAACCATAGCACACCTCTTTCATCCAACCTAAAATGTTTGGTTTCCTGTTCTTTCATCCCTCTCTTAATGTGAAATATACCTACATCCGTCTTTTGCAGTTCTATGATTTTGCTCTCAAGTGAGCAACTGATAGTGATATTGTGTAGCATAATAGGATGTAGCAAATTAAATTCATCTTCCCATAATGCTTCTAAGGTGTTACAATGAGATTTCCTACTAAGTGCATCTGCTACAACATTGGCTTTCATGGATGGTAGTGCATTTTCAAATTATAGTCCTTGATTAGCTTTAACCATCTTCGTTGTCTCATGTTCAGCTCAGGTTGAGTGAAGATATATTTAAGATTTTTGTGGTCAGTATATATGTGACATACGTTTTCCAACAAGTAATATCTCCATATCTTCAACACATGAACAACTGCTACGAGCTCTAAATCATGTGTAGGATAGTTGACTTCATGCTTTCTCAACTGTCGAGAAGCATAGGCAATAACTCAACCTTCTTGCATGAGCACACACCCAAACCAATACCCGATGCATCACAAAACACATCAAAAGGCTTTTCAATGTCGGGTTATGCTAAAACAAGAGCCGTAATTAGCAATGCTTATAGGTTGTGAAAAGTGACTTCACAATCTAGCGTCCAACTAAACTTTTCATCCTTCTGAAGTAGTTTGGTCTTGGGCTTAGCTATCTTGGAGAAATCTGGAATGAAACAATGATAGTAGCCTGCTAGCACTAGAAAACTCCAAACTTCATGAACTGAAGTCGGGGCCTTCCAATCCATGATCTCTTGTACTTTAGATGGGTCTATAGATATTCCATCTTTAGATAAGATGTGACCCAAGAAAGGTACTTTGCTCAACCAGAATTCACACTTGCTGAATTTGGCATATAACTTATGTTCCCTCAATCTGGACATAACAACTCTTAGATGCTCTGCATGGTCTGCCTCACTCTTAGAGTAAATCAAGATATCATCGATAAACACTCTCAGAGTAAATCAAGATATCATCGATAAACACTCTCAGAGTAAATCAAGATATCACCAATAAACACTCTCAGAGTAAATCAAGATATCATCGATAAACACAACCACAACTTGTCTAGCTCGGGCATGAATACCAAATTCATCAAATACATAAGTAGGCAGGAGCATTTGTTAGTCCAAATGACATGACCAAATACTCATATAGGCCGTATCTAGTGGAGAAAGTTGTTTTAGGTACATCTTCTGGCATGATCTTAATATGATGATAACTGGATCTCAAGTCAATCTTAGAGAATACCTTTTCTTTTGCTAGTTGATCGAATAAAATATCGATACGAGGCAAATGATACTTGTTCTTAATGGTCATAACATTGAGTGGCCTATAATCCACACACATCCACAAGGATTTGTCCTTCTTCTTTACAAATAAAGCTAGACATCCCCATGGAGAATGAACTAGGTTGAATGAGACCTTTGTCCACCAGTTCTTGTAACTAAATTTTAAGTTTAGCTAACTCATTTGGTAGCATCCGATAGGGTCTTCTTGAGATAGGTGCTGTACCTAGCACTAACTCGATCTTAAATTCCATATCCCTATCAGGTGGTAGACCCGGCAACTCATCTAGAAATACATCAGGAAACTCACAAACCACTAGAATATCACAAAGGGTAGTGGCTTGGATAGCACAAGGCAAGTTTTGGAGATCAAAGTTCGGGGAAGTGGCACTAGAAAAGTATTACCTCCCTTTGGTTCTCTCAACATAATTGTTCTAGTGCTAGTGTCAATGAGAACCCCATGATCGCTCATCCATTTCATGCCAAAAGGGTGCTTGGTTATGAGCTGGTATGGTCAGCTATACTTCATACCATGGTTGTCCCTCTAGGTATACTTCATTCCAGTAATAGAGGGGCGGTTCATATACCCCGCATAATGCAAGACTCTCCAAAGTAGGGTAGGGGTACCAAACATCAACAGGAAAGTCTCACTTACAGCTGGTGCTTCCATCTGTACCAACAACATGGTGCAACTCTCGTGAGACAATGTTATAATGGATAAGAGTTACATACCGAGTAAGAAATCCATAAGGGGAGGAACAATGCAAGTGTAATAATAATGATTTATCATGATGCATGCACGTTCCGTACGTCCTCACAAACTTAGGAAAATTTAAAATTTCTAATGGCATACACGGTGGCATACAAGCGTTCTCTCATATATAACGTAACTAGTCAGTCTACACGTTTCGTTGTTAGTGTACCTGCATAAGAAGTTCATTTTAGCCCAACCCCATAATTATATATGCATAATGTAAATCTGGGCTCTAGGTTGCAAGCTAAATACTTCCATATATATATATACCCATATATATATATACTTCCATATCAAAGCTACCTGAGAGTAAGTACGTCCTATATATACATATAAATATGCATATATAGCCATATCAAAGCTAACCCATAATTAAATACTTTCGTATATATATGAGGCATATACAC